>NC_083571.1:43060942-43360942 GCF_027579695.1 Neoarius graeffei | reverse complement strand
GTATTTACATCAGTATTTGCAGTATTTTCATACTTTTATACACTTTAATGAAAGGTGATACAAGGCAGAAGTCCGCGCCGTTTTTCAGCAGTTGCGTCACATGACCAATGCCAGCGAATCAGGAAGGTGGATGTCACAGTGACGTTGTCCAATGACGACGCCAGCTAGAGCTCAGCACAGCGTATCCACGTATTCTCAATGTTTACACAGCACCAGACCAGACACGATCTGGATTGAATACGTGGACCCTGGCGGATTGCCGTTTCCAGGCGTTTTAATGTAAACGGACAGTGCATCCACGAAGAAAACGAGACAGATACGGTCTAATGTAAACTTGGCCTCAGAAGTAAAGATGGGAAGAGGATCACCAATCCCCCTAATTCTGCGCCGACAAATAGTGGAGCAATATCAGAAAGGAGTTCGACAGTGTAAAATTGCAAAGAGTTTGAACATATCATCATCTACAGTACATAATATCATCAAAAGATTCAGAGAATCTGGAAGAATCTCTGTGCGTAAGGGTCAAGGCTGGAAAACCATACTGGGTGCCCGTGATCTTCAGGCCCTTAGACAGCACTGCATCACATACAGGCATGCTTTTGTATTGGAAATCACAAAATGGGCTCAGGAATATTTCCAGAGAACATTATCTGTGAACACAATTCACCGTGCCATCCGCCGCTGCCAGCTAAAACTCTATAGTTCAAAGAAGAAGCCGTATCTAAACATGATCCAGAAGCGCAGACATCTTCTCTGGGCCGAAGCTCATTTAAAATGGACTGTGGCAAAGTGGAAAACTGTTCTGTGGTCAGATGAATCAAAATTTGAAGTTCTTTATGGAAATCAGGGACGCCGTGTCATTCGGACTAAAGAGGAGAAGGACGACCCAAGGTTTGTCAGCGCTCAGTTCAGAAGCCTGCATCTCTGATGGTATGGGGTTGCATTAGTGCGTGTGGCATGGGTAGCTTACACATCTGGAAAGACACCATCAATGCTGAAAGGTATATCCAGGTTCTAGAGCAACATATGCTCCCATCCAGACGACGTCTCTTTCAGGGAAGACCTTGCATTTTCCAACATGACAATGCCAAACCACATACTGCATCAATTACAGCATCATGGCTGCGTAGAAGAAGGGTCCGGGTACTGAACTGGCCAGCCTGCAGTCCAGATCTTTCACCCATAGAAAATATTTGGCGCATCATAAAACGGAAGATACGACAAAAAAGACCTAAGACAGTTGAGCAACTAGAAGCCTACATTAGACAAGAATGGGTTAACATTCCTATCCCTAAACTTGAGCAACTTGTCTCCTCAGTCCCCAGACGTTTACAGACTGTTGTAAAGAGAAAAGGGGATGTCTCACAGTGGTAAACATGGCCTTGTCCCAACTTTTTTGAGATGTGTTGTTGTCATTAAATTTAAAATCACCTAATTTTTCTCTTTAAATGATACATTTTCTCAGTTTAAACATTTGATATGTCATCTATGTTCTATTCTGAATAAAATATGGAATTTTGAAACTTCCACATCATTGCATTCCGTTTTTATTTACAATTTGAACTTTGTCCAAACTTTTTTGGAATCGGGGTTGTATAACGTGAAAGTAAGGTTAATAATATAAACTTAGCTTACACATTTTTTTCAGTTTTACTCAAATTAGGGTGGTGCAAAAATGAGTACACACCACAACAAAAACTACTACATCTAGTACTTTGTTTGGCCTCCATGATTTTTAATGACAGCACCAAGTCTTCTAGGCATGGAATGAACAAGTTGGCGACATTTTGCAACATCAATCTTTTTCCATTCTTCAACAATGACCTCTTTTAGTGACTGGATGCTGGATGGAGAGTGATGCTCAACTTGTCCCTTCAGAATTCCCCAAAGAAAATAATTTATTTACACTACAAAGGTGAAGGCTACAAGAAGATCAGCAAAGCTTTACTTATCAGTCAGAATACTGTAGCAAAAGTGGTACAAAAATTTAAGAAAGATGGAACTGCAACCATCTCACAGAGACGTCCAGGCCATCCACAGAAGTTAACACCTTGACAGGAGCATCTTCTGATGAGAAGGGTTGAAGAAAATTGGCATGCAACTTCACTGCAGTTATCAAAAGAAGTAGAAAGCCAAACTGGGGTAACTATTTCCCGTGACACAATACGGCGTACACTGCAGAGGAATGGCATGCATGGATGCCGTCCACGAAAGAAGCCTCTCCTAAAGCCCAGGCACAAAAAAGCCCACCTAGAGTTTGCCAGGGCCCATGCTGACAAAGATGAAGACTACTGGGACTCTGTACTCTGGAGTGATGAGACCAAGATGAATGTTTTTGGAACTGATGGCTTCAAAACTGTATGGCATCACAAAGGTGAGGAATACAAAGGAAAATGCATGGTGCCTACAGTGAAACATGGTGGTGGCAGTGTCCTTATGTGGGGCTGCATGAGTGCTGCTGGTGTCGGGGAGCTGCATTTCATTGATGGCATCATGAATTCACAGATGTTTTGCTCTATACTGAAAGAGAAGATCCTACCATCACTCCATGCACTTGGTCATCATGCACTTTTCCAACATGACTAAACACACATCTAAGGCCACTGTTGGATTTCTGAAGAAGAACAGGGTGAAAGTGATTCAGTGGCCAAGTATGTCTCCTGATCTGAACCCAATCGAACACCTATGGGGAATTCTGAAGAGACAAGTTGAGCATGACCCTCCATCCAGGATCCAGTCACTAAAATATGTCATTGTTGAAGAATGGAAAAAGATTGATGTTGCAAAATGTCACCAACTTGTTCATTCCATGCCTAGAAGACTTGGTGCTGTCATTAAAAATCATGGAGACCATACAAAGTACTAGATGTACAACCCCAATTCCAAAAAAGTTGGGAAGCTGTGCAAACTGTAAATAAAAACATAATGCGATCATTTGCAATTTATGGAAACTATATTTTGTTGAAAAAGTACAAAGTTCACATACCAAATGTTGAAACTGAGAAATTTTATTGCTTTTTGAAAAATATATGGTCATTTTGAGTTTGATGCCAGCAACACGTTTCAGAAAAGTTGACACGGGGCAACAACAGACTGAAAGAGTTGTGTAATGGTAATAAATAAATAAATAAATAGGTTAATTGGCAACAGGTCAGTGATATGATTTGGTATAAAATGAGCATCCCAGAGAGTCTGAGACTCTCAGAAGTAAAGATGAGGAAGGGTTCATCGCTCTGTGAAAGACTGCATGGGCAAACAGTGCAACATTTTAAGAATAACATTCCTCAATGTAAAATTGCAAAGAATTTGGGGATCACACCATCTATGGTACATAATATCATGAAAAGATTCAGAGAGTCTGGAGAAATCTCTGTATGCAAGATACAAGGCTGAAAACTGACATGGGATGCCTGTGATCTTCAGGCCCTTAGGCAACACTGCATTAAATGCAGACACGTGTCTGGAGGGGAAATCACTGTATGGGCTCAGGAACACTTCAGAAAACCATCGTCTGTGAAAAAAAATAGTTCATTACTGCATCCACAAATGCGAGTTAATACCAGATATAAACAATATCCAGAAACACCTCCACCTTCTCTGGCCCGAGCTCTTTTACAATGGACTGAGGTGAAGTGGAAAATTGTCCCGAGGTCTGATAAATCAAAAATAGAAATTCTTTTTAGAAATTATGAACACCACGTCCTCCAGGCTAAAGAGGAGAAGGACCATCCGGCTTGTTATCAATGCACAATTCAAAAGCCAGCATCTGTGATGGTATGAGTGTGCATTAGTGCACATGACATGGGTAGCTTGTACATCTGGGAAGGCATCATTAATGCTGAATGATATATACACTGTTCAGAGCAATATGCTGCCATCCAGACAAAATCTTTTGCAGGGAAGGCCTTCCTTCTTTCAGCAAGACAATGCCAAACCGTTTTCTGCACATATTAAAACTGCATGACTCTGCAGTAAAAGAGTCCAGGTGCTAAACTGGCCTGCCTGCAGTCCAGACCTGTCTCCTATTTAAAACATTTGGCACATTATGAAGCGCAAAATATGACAGGAGACCCTGAACTGTTGAGCAACTGAAATTGTATATCAGGCAAGAATGGGACAACATTTCTCTTTCAAAACTGCAGCATTTGGTCTGCTCAGTTCCCAAGCATTTACAGAGTGTTGTTAAAAGTAGAGGTGATGCAACACTGTGGTAAACATGCCCCTGTCCCAACTTTTTTGAAACGTGTTGCTTACATCAAATTCAAAATGAGCATATATTTTTCAAAAAAACAATGAAATTTCTCAGTATCAACATTTGATATGTTGTCTTTGTACCATTTTCAGTGAAATATAGAGATTCCATGATTTGCAAATTATCACATTCTGTTTTTATTTACAGTTTACACAGTGTCCCAACTTTTTTGGAATTGGGGTTGTAGTAGTTTTTGTTGAGGGGTGTACTCATTTTTGCAACACCCTAATTTGAAAAAAACTGAAAAAATGTGTAATCTAAGTTATATTATTAACCTTACTTTCAAGTTATAAGTTAAACAGATGTTATATTAAACTTCGTCTTGTCAACATTTTGGAAATTGTTTGTGTTCATTGAGATATTGTTTACGCTGAGCACTGATAATATACACATTTTATATACTTTATTTGATCCTGCATTACAAATTAAATTTCATTTAGGAATCAAATTTTCTGAATGATCCGACAGATTAAGACAATACAGCACATTGTTATGGATTTTACAGCTTCAAGGATACAGGATTCAAGAATTCTTCTTTTCTAAATAAACATACTCCCTATAATTGCTGAGATTGAACAGTACTTTGCCAACTGTTTGGCCCTTATTTTAGATTGCCCCCCAATACAGAGTCCATGGACCACCAGCATATGTACATGACCTAGACTACCAAACACTAGCACAATGAACTGGCATTTGTACCCAAGATTCTCAATTGCAGATATCAATGACTGGTATTTTAGAATCTTAGAGCAGTAAGAATCCTCCATAAACAATTCAAATGAACATGATATCTCAAATATGTACACACACACACACACACACACACACACACACACACACACACACACACACACACACACAGTGGTGCTTGAAAGTTTGTGAACCCTTTAGAATTTTCTACAACCCTGATTCCAAAGAAGTTGGGACAAAGTACAAATTGTAAATAAAAACGGAATGCAATAATTTACTAATCTCAAAAACTGATATTGTATTCACAATAGAACATAGACAACATATCAAATGTCAAAAGTGAGACATTTTGAAATTTCATGCCAAATATTGGCTCATTTGAAATTTCATGACAGCAACACATCTCAAAAAAGTTGGGACAGGGGCAATAAGAGGCTGGAAAAGTTAAAGGTACAAAAAAGGGACAGCTGGTGGACCAAATTGCAACTCATTAGGTCAATTGGCAATAGGTCATTAACATGACTGGGTATAAAAAGAGCATCTTGGAGTGGCAGCGGCTCTCAGAAGTAAAGATGGGATCACCAATCCCCCTAATTCTGCGCCGACAAATAGTGGAGCAATATCAGAAAGGAGTTCGACAGTGTAAAATTGCAAAGAGTTTGAACATATCATCATCTACAGTGCATAATATCATCAAAAGATTCAGAGAATCTGGAAGAATCTCTGTGCGTAAGGGTCAAGGCCAGAAAACCATACTGGGTGCCCGTGATCTTCGGGCCCTTAGACGGCACTGCATCACATACAGGCATGCTTCTGTACTGGAAATCACAAAATGGGCTCAGGAATATTTCCAGAGAACATTATCTGTGAACACAATTCACCGTGCCATCCACCGTTGCCAGCTAAAACTCTATAGTTCAAAGAAGAAGCGGTATCTAAACATGATCCAGAAGTGCAGACGTCTTCTCTGGGCCAAGGCTCATTTAAAATGGACTGTGGCAAAGTGGAAAACTGTTCTGTGGTCAGATGAATCAAAATTTGAAGTTCTTTATGGAAATCAGGGACGCCGTGTCATTCGGACTAAAGATGAGAAGGACGACCCAAGTTGTTATCAGCGCTCAGTTCAGAAGCTTGCATCTCTGATGGTATGGGGTTGCATTAGTGTGTGTGGCATGGGCAGCTTACACATCTGGAAAAACACTATCAATGCTGAAAGGTATATCCAGGTTCTAGAGCAACATATGCTCCCATCCAGATGACGTCTCTTTCAGGGAAGACCTTGCATTTTCCAATATGACAATGCCAAACCACGTACTGCATCAATTACAGCATCATGGCTGCGTAGAAGAAGGGTCCTGGTACTGAACTGGCCAGCCTGCAGTCCAGATCTTTCACCCATAGAAAACATTTGGCGCATCATAAAACAGAAGATACGACAAAAAAGACCTAAGACAGTTGAGCAACTAGAATCCTACATTAGACAAGAATGGGTTAATATTCCTATCTCTAAACTTGAGCAACTTGTCTCCTCAGTCCCCAGACGTTTACAGACTGTTGTAAAGAGAAAAGGGGATGTCTCACAGTGGGAAACATGGCCTTGTCCCAACTTTTTTGAGATGTGTTGTCTCATCTCATTTCATTATCTCTAGCCGCTTTATCCTGTTCTACAGGGTCACAGGCAAGCTGGAGCCTATCGCAGCTAACTATGGGCGAAAGGCGGGGTACACCCTCGACAAGTCGCCAGGTCATCACAGGGCTGACACATAGACACAGACAACCATTCACACTCACATTCACACCTACGGTCAATTTAGAGTCACCAGTTAACCTAACCTGCATGTCTTTGGACTGTGGGGGAAACCGGAGCACCCGGAGGAAACCCACGCGGACACGGGGAGAACATTCAAACTCCACACAGAAAGGCCCTCGCCGGCCGAGGGGCTCGAACCCGGACCTTCTTGCTGTGAGGCAACAGCGCTAACCACTACACCACCGTGCCACCCCTAGATGTGTTGTTGTCATGAAATTTAAAATCACCTAATTTTTCTCTTTAAATGATATATTTTCTCAGTTTAAACATTTGATATGTCATCTATGTTCTATTCTGAATAAAATATGGAATTTTGAAACTTCCACATCATTGCATTCCATTTTTATTTACAATTTGTACTTTGTCCCAACTTATTTGGAATCGGGGTTGTATTTCAAAAAATTAAACAATGCTATTATGCTGCTCCACGTCCAGAAGTCAGGGTTCTTGTATATGATGTGAAAGTTGTGAATGTTTGCAGACATGGCTTGCTTAACATTGAATATGCATCGACTACCTTCCTCAGTGCTTCTGTTGGTAAGTCTTTTGAGTATTCAGGAAAACGCTGATTGTCAAACAGGTTATGTGCAGCCAAGTGCACAGGAAATGCAAACATATCCCTTGCATTGGCAATTAATGCATCACACACCTCGTATGCCATTTGCTGCAAGTTTGAAACATTCTCTCATCTGTTTGTACAGCATCAAAATTTATCTTACGAGGCCACGCAAAGAGTGCAAGATTTAATGGAAGAAGTTGAAGAAAAAAAATTCTTTATCCACCAACATACAACAGAATCATTTGGCCTTTCTGACTATGGCTAAGTCAAAACCTTAAGATACTTGCAAAGTGTTGAAACATTCAAGCAAAATATCCGTGTCCTCGTAAACTGTGCTGACAGCAAAATTATGAAAGTTCCAGTGCATAGCCTTGTCACTACAATTTTGTCCAAAGTAACAGTTCTCTTCAGAGAAAATGGGAAATAGGCCAAAAAGCCACTGATATCAGAAAAAAAGCAATGCACTGGCATCATCAAGGAGACAGCCTGTTGTAATACCAAATGTGAAATGTGCATTGGCATACATGTCCTGAATTTTTCTCCTGACTCCACCTGTGGCTCCTCACATAGCTCCATCAAATGTGTACATTAATAGCCTATTTGTGTCTATCTCTTTCTCTGGTGAACAAACCACATTGAACTACTCCAGGAGCACTTTGGAGATTAACTCTTCTGCCTTGTCTCCATCAATCACTTTGAAACAAACAAACAAACAAATAAAAGTCTCTCCTGTACATTTTTAGCTGAATCTATACCAGAACACAACAAAAAGATGCCAGTGTGTAGATACATCTGTTGTTTTATCAACCTGCCCTGCTATGAGTTTTGCATTTTTCAGGTCCTGCAATCGAGTAGCTCATTCTGGATACCTTTAAAAACTGTTGCTTTTTCTAGGTGCTCCTGCACTGGAGTGTCCAACAACCAAACTAAATCTGCAAGGCCATGGAAGACAGCATATCAGATGGTTCATTCTCACTGTGTCCTTAAAGGGCTAGTTCAAATGCTCCACAGAATTTTATGCAGTCTATGAGCTTGACCAAGCATGGCAACTTTCATCATGTAAATGTGTTTTGCTTGACTTGTACTTAGCCTGTTCCAAAAAATGCATACAAATTACTCAGCCTTGTGCTAGTCCAGCCCTGTCTTGATCCTGCCACAGATGATCGGAACAATAGGCAGGTGTAACACTGATGGGGCTTGCGGCAACTCAAGTTTTACTTGACTTTCACAATCACTTTTCAGTGATCTTAGTTCACTTTGTGCATGCATGCACGCACCCACCCACCCACACACACACCTCTCTTGCTCAGCTCTTTCGCTGGTTACCACCATTTCTGAAAACACAAAAAGACACCACTACATAGACTCCTGGTAATCAGACACAGTGGATAATTATGATGCATTACCTGCCAGTTTGATCCACCTCCTCTTTGTCCATTGCTGATGCTCAACCATGATCCTACTGCCACAGCAGTGAAAACAGAATACTGTATTCCATGTTGAGCAATCACATAGCCATGGTTTCTTGTCATACCATGTTCACAAAAATGGCCTGTTGTAGGGTTTCCCTTTGCCCTTTGTTTGCTGAGTAATGTTAATGCCTGGTGTATCAGGGTCAAGCTGCTGAAATACTAATATATATTTGTAATTCTAGTCATTTAAATAGGTTTTTAAAATAAACTGTTGGATACAGCAGGTGCAGCAATGGTGATTGGCATTTCTTCAGTAGTCTAGATGTGCAGACTAACTCAAGAAAACACTGCAGAGTAAGGGAGTAGGGCAGACTTATTTTTGCCCCACAAAGCCTTTATTGGCACTTATTGCAGTTCCTATCTTTGACAACAAGATCCTACAATAAATCTGCCAGCAAAAGCAGATGACTGAGGTCTGGTGTCAATATTGCACAATGCACTAAATTGAGACAGAATCACCGAAATGATGATTTTAACTTTCACAGATCAAAAATTGTTGATTAGTTTTATTCATTGCACTAGGCAATATTTTTACAATGTAAATTATGATGTATTAACATGTAAAATTGTTAAAGAAAAGAAACTAATGTTTTGGGGTGGATTTTTTTTTTTTTAGTGTCCCTGCCCATATGAACAGGCTGTGGCTGGTGAGATGACAGATTAGAATTTCAGCTTTCATTTCCTGATATTTACCTCTAGACGTTTTAAGCAAATTAGAACATGGCACTTTTGGTGGCAGACCACCCAATTCAGTTTTCAGGTGAACAGAAGTATTTGAACAGATATTTACTTCAATCTACTTTAAGACTAACACATATATTTATTTGGCTGCATACCACTTGCTTACAATAATCTGTAGGTGCTAAAGTACAATAACTGCTTCAAACCAGCAAACCACTGACAAATAAACTGTTGCATTCTTCATTTGTGATGCTTTTCCAACCTTGTACTGCAGCTTCTTTCAGTTGGTGTTTGTTTTTGGAGGTGTTTCTCCCTTCAGTTCTTAGTACACCAGTGGTTTCTTTCTTTTTCATGAAATTACAATTTGTTGTATTGGCTATACCCAATTAGCTATACCCAAGTGCAGTGACTGATTTTCTCAGCTTCAAAATGGTGGTTAATATTGGCTTATTCTTTTTAACAACAAATGCACTCTTCACAGCTGAAGCTAATGCTGAAAACAAGAATACACATTAAGAGCTATTAATTGTTTAAACAATCAATCTAGCAGAATACACCTGGGCAACAAGAACCACTTGCCAGTCACATGTTCCAATATTTTTAGAACTTGAAAAATGGGTGGGTATATTATTATTTTGATCTCAAACTCAAATGTTTTCAGTGTATAGCAAAATCAAAAGTATTGTCTTGCTATTCCAATACTTTTGGAGGAGGACTGTAATATACAGTAGTAGAAGGTAAATCCTCTCCTGGCTTCCATGGCTTTCCATGGGGCTCTATTTCTGTCCTACCACCTCATTTTGTTTGCTATACACTTCTCAGTTTGCCACAGGATAGTAGAAGTTGCAGACAAATTGTTTTTGTTATAGAGATTTTAAGCCAAAACAACATGGAGGTATAATATATGATAATGGATTATAATGGATGTATTAAATACTGCATTTAACTCAATATGCCAGAAGACAAACAACAAAAATTTAAAATGGTCACACATGGAGACGCATTACATATACATGCAGTTCCCATAATGACCCAGTAAAAAGGTTTCTTGTTTTGATATACATTTCTAAAAAGCAGCAGCCACACATTGTTATTAGGACACTAGGGCTCGCTTCCAACTGGAAATAGCATTGGCAGGAGATTTGTATCGCATGAGATCTAATCTCTTCATAGGGGCCACGGTAGATGCAGAGAAGATATGACACAATGTGTACCTTTGTGTCACATGTATAAGTGTGAAAAAGCTACAGGCGGTAGAGAAGTTACCGGGCTGCACCTCATTCTCCATATTCATCAAAGACAGTGGGCACTGTGCCAGTGGACACCTGTAGCCATAATTTAATAGCAGAGCAAGGGCTAGTGTCTTGACAGAAGTGGCAGGGTTTATTCTCTGTCTGAAGAGAAAGAATAAAAATGCAAAGCTGGGGACAGAAATATACACCAAGCAACAAAAATATCGCAGGTGTGTAGGTCAAATACTGGTGTATGGGTAGTAATAATGTTTACATTAAATGACTGCAAAAATAAAAATCACACCTAATAATGTAGTTCTTAATCTCAAACCAGTGCACATTTATACTGTGCATTTTTGCTTTACAAAGAGAGAAAATTTGAAGGGCTTGTTACAGCAGGCTAAACATAAACGTATGAAGGGGAATATACAAGGAATCCACAAGCAAGGCTAGGAACTGTGGAAACACTAAATGAGCATTTTTGTATTATTTAATGCTACTAGTATTGGACAGAAAAGAAAGGCTCCATCTAGGCTCCCATGAAAGCAAACATATGCACCTTAACCTCCAATTAGCTCTTGTTAATTGGAGGTTAAGGTACTTACGTTGCTTTAAGACAATCCGTACAGTAAAATGGTGCTATGAACAGTATTTTGTCGTTTTCTCTTTACAAAGCTAGTGAAAGCACTAAAATAAATTAATTCTGTTCCCTGTTAATTATACTGTTGGAACAGCTACTTACTACTTGTTATCATTAAAGTGCAGTAAAATGTACTCAGGGAAACTTTGTTCCATAATGCGTGCTGACAATAAAATAAATGAAGCCGTAATGTACCCCCTTTGAACAATAAACAAGCCAAATAGGAACAAATTACATTAACTGTTTTGCCATGAAGACTTACACTGTATGGGTCAGTGTCTTGTGCTGTTCGTGACTGAGCATACTCAAAGAAATTCTGACAAAACTGCTGTATCTCACCTGCAGGGCAGAGGCACTTGGCTGAGCCATCTGGTCTGGATCGGCAGGTGGAGTTGTTCAGACAAGGGTTGTTCTTCACATCACAGGGGTCGTAGGGCAGTGTGCAGAGTGAGCCGGTGAAGAAGGGAGGGCAGGTGCAGGAGAACTTGCTGGGGTCATCTGATTCTACACACAAGGCCCCATTGAAGCAAGGAGATGAGACACATCCCTTTACCTCCTCTCCACAGTCAGGGCCAGTCCAGCCACGAGGGCATGAGCAACTGAGAGAAAGCACCTGACATTAGGTAACTATTTGAAATGGTTTAAAATAATTATAGGTGTTTGAAGTTTAAACAATCTAAAGCCTGATTTATACTTATTTTGGGTATCTCCCATAATACGTGCATGTAATGTGACACAAATAAATAGTCTCAATAAAAATCTCACAATTCAGTGCAGAATGAATGGAGAAGCAGCAAGGTAGTGGCTGAAATAACACTGAAAATCACTATAGTACTTCTAAATCACAGATACAGTCCTATTAGGTATTAAAATTGATCAGAGAGAGGACAGTTTGCAAAGGTGGCTCAAAAACTAGCACTGTACATTGCAAATTTAAAGAGAATACTACATACTGCAGTAGGGGTTATACTAATCTCTCTCTCTATATATATATGGAGAAGAAGCAAAGTAGTCACTATAGTACTTCTATATAGTACTATAGTGTATAGTACTTTGGCATTTACTATATTAGTAAATGCCAAACAGAAACATTTTCACTAGTGGTCCAAAAGTTTGAGACCACAAGTGAAAATATTTCTGTTTGGCATTTACACAAATCTTTTCACTGCAAATCGTTTTATGAGCAACAACTTGAGTAAAAAATAGAACATTTACATAAATTCCAGAGTTTATTTGTGTTCGGTGTATGCTTTTTTCACTTTAATGACAGTATGTACTTGAGCTTGCATTGGACTCCACAAGTTTGTGCAAAACCTTATAATCCAATTTATGCACATCAACTCCCTCGGAGTGTTATCTGAACACATGCTTCAATGGAATGGAAAAGACTCATAGACAATCTGACCTTTTGTACAAAGCAGTGATCATGGTCAATAACATATTTGCTTACATTTCAATAGTGCCCTAGAAATTGTTGATTCAAACATCTTGAATATTAAATATTAGAGATGTTGTACATCACCTTTTCCTGTTTTAGAATTTTCAAAATTCTAAAACCAGTTAATTTACAGTTTTAAATGAAAAGGGAAAAAAATCATCTAGCTTAGACTTTCGGACCCCACTGTATATATTATTGTTTAGAGCTGCAGCAGCTAAAAAAATCAACAAAATTCAATAATAAAAATATTTGGTAACAAATTTAATTATCAAGTATAAAATGAATAAAAACGGCAACTGATGGAAATAATGGAGCATATTATAACAGTGAAAACAGTACAATTTTCACTTAAGTATGAGAACTCTTTACATTACATGTCCTCATGACGTGAGTAATGTTTCAATTTGTAAGTTTTTGTTTGTGGGAATGTGAGAAGCAGTGGAAGGTCACATGACAAAATGTATAAAATGATCTTAGTAAATGGAAACATGGAATATATGCAAAGCTGTCTAATCGTTTTTATCATGAGAAAATTATAAAACACAATTTATGTTTGAACTTTATTTATTGTATTTCATTTGTAGATTGATTTGCTTCCTTCTAAATAAATGCTATATTTTGTAAATATTAATATGTTTCTAATAATAAACTGTTAGATAAAGTTGCCTATAATCCATGTTTTCACTGGCTAAAACTTTTTTTTAATGTGTATCCTCAAACATTTTTTTTTCTTGTTAATGACCCCTGGGGGCGGCACGGTGGTGCAGTGGTTAGCACTGTTGCCTCACAGCAAGAAAGTCCTGGGTTTGAACCCAGTGGCCGACGGGGCCTTTCTGTGTGGAGTTTGCATGTTCTCCCTGTTTCTGCATGGGTTTCCTCTGGGTGCTCCGGTTTCCCCCACTGTCCAAAGACATGAAATTAGGTTAACTGGCTACTCTAAATTGCCCATAGGTGTGAATGGTTGAGAGGAGTAAACCTCTATAAATAATCCAGTAGAAGACAATGGGAAACCACTACTGTAATCCTTCCCTAGAAACTTGGACCTGCCATCAGTAAGTAAGCTTTCACTCACAGTGCTTTCCTGGCAGATGGTACATTACAGCATGGATGTTGTCAACATTTCCAGCACCAAATGAGTCATGCCAAACCCAAATACCTGTTCTATATATGGTTACTCTTTTTGCCAAGGGACCATGCAAGCTGAGTCATATGAATGAAATTAAAATTAGTGCAGACCATTGACTAATCAAAAGCAATAATCACAAAGTCATCCTGCTCATTGCTAAGTGTTAGATTCTGTCTCTGAATTTTCACAGAAAATTGAATTGCTGACACATTTTCTTTAGGTGTGTGCACTGCCATTACAACAAACTTGCTTTCCTACTTCACCCTCTGAATGAGATACACAGCAGTGCAACACATTTGTTTTGTTTTGTTTTATTTATTTATTTATTTATTTATTTAAATACTGAATGATGCATTCCTACTTTTATTTAAAATTCAATTTCAAGTAGTGTTTGGCTATTTGTGTCTATCACTAGTCACCCAACAACCTCAGGGGGTAGTGTTACATGATTGAAAAAAAAAAACTATTATACTGATTTCAGACTTGTTACTGAGCCAGGCCATGTCATGCTGATTATACATGCTACATGAAAAATTAAACCGTGAGTAACATTACTGACAAAGTTATACTATACTGTTATATAGTACTCATTTATAATAGATTTCAGTCTTACCAAAAATCATTATCAAGTGAAATTCATAACATTTTGTTATGACCCAACACAAAAATGGAAGGCAAGCCATCACAGGTAAGTGAAATTGGAATTCCCTTCCATATAGTGCATACTCTCTCGCAGACTCCATACATACCCATATGCTCTCCTTAAAATTATTGCTCATTTTCAGAATCACTTTTCTCAGTGCTAATGTTACTACAACAGTAACTAAGCAGTTCTTCTCCTATACATTACCTCCATCTGTTTTCTGTGCCTTACTATACATCTATAATACAGCTGAAACTACTGTCATGCTGTTATCGAACCGTGTGATCTAAGAATCCAGCAGTGATGAGGTATACATTAAATTATTAAATTGAAGATCTGCTCCAACATAAAGAAGATTTGTGAATAGTTAAGAGGACTAACAGGTTAAATGCACCACTGGACTATGGAGTAATAAAATCCAGAAAGCTGAAAGTAGGACAGCGTGAGGTGAAAGCACTGAATCGGGATTATATTTACCAGGAGAGAGAGAGAGAGAGAGAGAGAGAGCTATGTGTGCATTTCACTTGGTGGCAGTGAGCTTACAGCTCTGGCTGTAAGCCATCTTCACATTCTTGCTTCCTCCCACTCCCCCACACTTTTCCTCTTTTCTTTTTCCTGTTGTGTGTGTGTGTGTGTGTGTGTGTGTGTGTGTGTGTGTGTGTGTGTGTGTGTGTGTGTGTGTGTGCGCCAACCACAGCTTTTTCAACTGAGTCATAGATTCAAACCTCTCTCTGCTGAATGTCACTGATTGATTAATTTGTTTTACCTGCCATCTGTCATTCATTTTCTGAGCCATTTACAGTCATTAATTTCAGAATGGAGCTGTTCCTGTTTAGTGTAGCAAGGCAGTCTTTGAAGGTTAGCAGATCTTGTGTTCTCATTCCTCTCTTTTTACCACTTGTTTTACTGGTCACAGATTAACTTACCTGTAAGCGTTGAGCAGGTTGGTACAAGTGCTATTATTTTTGCATGGGTTTGACGCGCACTCATTTGTCTCCATCTCGCAAAACTTGCCCTCAAAGCCCAGGTTGCAGCCACATTGGTAACTCTGAATCATAAAGAAAGAAAGAAAGAAAGAAAGAAAGAAAGAAAGAAAGAAAGAAAGAAAGAAAGAAAGAAAGAAGAGTATCAAAAGGAAACAGAGTGTAAACCAGAGCTACCCATATTTCACCCAAACATTGCCTTGACCTACATAAACGCAGTGCAGCTGCCAAGCACTTGCAAGGAGAGTAAATAGTGTTTGACTTTTATATGAAGCATGGAAATGAACTGAACAAAGCAGGCCCTAAATTTCTCAGGATGTGTACTATTTACAAGACCAAATACAAAATGGTTGGACTTCAAGAAATGGAATGATCTGCACTATACTAGGAAGGAGAGAGGATTCTATAGGAAGCGCGTGGGAGTGCAGAGCACACAGTAGAACAATTTAATATATTTTGGATAAATGTCATGTTGCTTAAATCCACCTACAGGCAGAAAATATCAGTTTAGTTCTTACGTGAAATGCAGCAATTGGTATGCAAATATCCTCCTTCAACCACTCACCATCGAGCATCATGACCTCAGGCATCATCATCACAGAATCAATAGTCTGATTTGATGCCACCATATTACTTGAGAAGGGCAAACCACAATGCATCATTCAATCAGCAAAGATGATTAGTGGTTGAAACCTGCCATTCCTCACCAAGCTTTACTCTAAGAAAACAGATCTTAAAACTGTTTTTGTCTCCTGTGACCCTCCTTACTCCCTTTTCCCAACAGTGCTCTTCAGCGGTGAGATACTAGACAATACAAACAAAAACATCTAGTCATGAAACATCAGACATTAATGTATGCATATTTAAAAAAAAATCTTATTATGGAAAATATAGGACTTCTACTGAAGCCCTGAAACCCACATTATTTTCCCTGAAGTTTCCCTGCTATGTTGTTACATTAACATAAGATAATTTTGAGTTATTGTCTTGTTATTTCAAAATACACTATATTACCAAAAATTTCCAGAGTAATACACCCATATGTGCTTGTTGACCATCACAGTCTAGATTTAGGGCCCCTTTGCTGTTATAATAGCCTCCACTCTTCTTTGAAGGCTTACTACTATATTTTGGAACCTGTTTGTGGGAATTTGCACCTATTCAGCAACAAGACCATTAGTGACATCAAGCACTGATGTTGGGCAAGGAGGGCTGGGATTCTAGTTCATCAGTTCAGTGGGGTTGAGGTAAGGCTACGCATATTCTTCTTTGGCACACCATGGTCTTCGTAGATCTGGCTCTGTGCACAGGGGTATTGTCAAGCTGAAATAGATTTGGGCTTTTTGGTTCCAGTGAAGGGAACTGTAAAGCTACAGCAAACAAAGACATCCCATACAACTGCGTATTTTCAACTTTGTGGCAATGATTTGGGGAAGAACTACATATGGGTAGGATGGTCAGGTGCCAAAAACTTTTGGTCATATAGTGCATGTTATTATTTCAAATTATCTTGTTATATAAAGATTTCCATGTATTCACAAAACACAAATTGCACATTTCAAATGTCACTCCTGCAGACAATTCTAAATAAACTGCATATTTAGGGAATAAAAGCAGTAGTTGAAATGGAATTATAAACCTTCATTATGCTGTCATTACTTGCCAATATGTGAATAATTTTATTTGTTATTACATATGAAATGAATAAGGGGGTCACATTGTCACTGGGGATCTGGCAAATTATCTCAGCTAAGAGTGCTGGAGACCCAAATAACATGCCTTTAATACACTAGTGGGGTGCTGCTCAACTCTGCCTGACATAATTTGAGCTCTGCAGGCCTTATTCATAATGGAGGAGGCACAATTCCATGCACTGGTAAATTTGATGTCTGCAGGAGACTCCCTTCCTGAAACAGCAGCAATACAACACAATCTTATTTTGACTACAGCAAAACCCTCCAACAAGTATGGAGGAGCATTTTTTAAACTCAAATTCATAAACATCCACACACAATCTATAATTATACAGTTGTGATGAGAGGTTTCAGGGGTTTTTCTAGAAAAATGTAGTATGAGGGCGCTCACCATGGCGAGGGAGCAAAGCGACCGAGCATGGGGGTGGGGTAGGAGATGGTGCAGAAGGGGGGGCCCCCCCTTCCCTCGTGCGAAGCCTTTGAAAAATTGAGGCTACAATGGGACATTCTGAGGCTATCTGAGAGGAAAATTGTAACAAATTGTTTATTTGTCAACATCTCATTCTTATTATCTCTAGCTGCTTTATCCTGTTCTACAGGGTCACAGGCAAGCTGGAGCCTATCCCAGCTGACTACGGGCAAGAGGTGGGGTACACCCTGGACAAGTCGCCAGGTCATCACAGGGCTGACACATAGACACAGACAACCATTCATACTCACATTCACACCTACGGTCAATTTAGAGTCACCAGTTAACCTAACCTGCATGTCTTTGGACTGTGGGGGAAACCGGAGCACCTGGAGGAAACCCACGCGGACACGGGGAGAACATGCAAACTCTGCACAGAAAGGCCCTTGCCGGTCCACGGGGCTCGAACCCGGACCTTCTTGCTGTGAGGCGACAGCGCTAACCACTACACCACTGTGCCGCCCTTGTCAACATTGAAAAAGAAAATAAAACTTTGTCACAAACAACACTTAATTCAAATTCTAATACCTCATAATTCAAATTCAGATTACACATAATACTAATTCCTCATGACTCGCCATCGGAAACATCTTTATCTGCTTTGTGACAGAAAAAAGAAGTCATCTTCTTCTGTCCCGGACAGTCTTTGTTTTTTTCCATTTCGTGCCACGGGATGACATCTTTAAATGCCCAAGTGTCATCAAAAACAACTCGCGAAGTTCTTCTATCAAAAGCTCTTGCGCCGGTGGGTGAAAGGTCATTCAGTCTCAAGAAATCTCGCTCTACAAGTCAGCTGACCTTGTATGTAACTTATGTCAAATCTCGCGAGAGCAGCTGCGACAACTAAACAACATGGCGCCTCGGTCTGTAAAATGCCAATTCGGATAGTTTTTGCACCATCTACTATGATTGGAATATTTTTGGACTAATTATAACGTATTATGATGATCAGACACATTGTCACGTGGTGTTGTTGGGATGTTTTCATGGAGAAAAGATCATTTTGAGAAAGATTGCATGTTGTGCAGTAGCATATAAGTTCATGGCCTAAGTGTGACTTGGGGTTCAATTGGCATTTCGGTAAGGGGGCACACGCCGAGAGTAAGAGGGCGCAGTGCCCCTGTTCCCCGGTTTAGACAAAAGCATGAGTTTACAGACACGGATATGCAGGTCATCATGGATATTGGGCTTTCAATTATTTATTTGAACTGTTCTTTTTCTGTGGTAGAATGATTGTACAACATATATCTATAAAGGGGTGGTGGTGGTGGTGGTGTGTTGTTTAGCTAGTAAGTTTCACCTTGATCAGACAGTTTTGGTAGCCACAAGTTACTGGCAGGATTCTGGCTGGATATTTGACCATTCTTCTTGGCAGAACTGGTAGAGTTAAATTAAATTTGTTGGTTTCCTGAACATTTAGGTACAGTCCACTTGTTTTCAATAGGGTTTGAAGTCAGGACTTGTTTTAAGCTTAATGCAAGCCTGCTTTATTCATTCCACAGCCAACTTAGAGCTTTGTGTGTTTGGGGTCATTGTCCTGTTGGAACATCCAATTGTGCCCAAGTTTCTGATGGTTTGAGGTTATGCTGAAGAATTCTGAGGTTGTCCTCCTTCTCCATTATTCCACTTTGGGCAATGCACCACTCCCACTAGCAGCAAAACAGCACTAGACCATGCTGCAATCACCACCATGCTTAACAGTTGGTAAAGATTTCCTCTGTACCTCTAGTCACTGCAACAAAACAACTCAATCTGACCATAAAACCTTTCTCCAGAAGGCTTTGTCTGTGTGGTCAGCTGCAAACGTTAGTCAAGCTTGAAAGTGTTGATTTTGGAGCAGGGCTTCTTTTTTGTATGGCAGCTTCTCAGTTCATGGAGATGTACAGTATAACTTGCTTAACTATATACAGTGACACTGGTGTTCCAGCAGCTTCCAGTTCATGGCAGGCCTGTGTCTTGATAGTTTCTGGGTTTTTCCTGACAATCTGAACCAATTTCCTTTCAGCTGACAGTGACACTTTGGGTCTTCTTCGAGCAAAGTGGCTTGGCAAAGTGGATATACCTCCCAATAACTTGTACTTACATAAAATTATTTGAACTAATGATCTTGGAATCTGCAGTTGTTTAGAAATGGCTCCAAGAGACATTCCTGACTTGTGTAAATCTATGTTCCTCTTTCTCACACTGAGCTCCTTGGACTTGGACTGATGTGCCATGTCACAAAGCAAAGGTTTCTCAAAGTGGTTACACAAACCTGACAAGTAATTTAGGATACTTCAGTAGTCTCCTCAGTCACGAGATCTGAGTCTAATAGAGCATCTTATAGGTAGCATTATGGGAGATTCAAAGCAATAATGTGCAGCTGATAAATCTGCAGCAATTTCTATTGCAATCATGTAAACATGGACTAGAATCTTCAAACACATTGCACCTTACCCTTACAGCAATGTGGGGTCCTACCCAATATTACAGTGCACACTCACACACACACACATATATATATATATATATATATATATATATATATATATATATATATATATATATATATATATATATATATATATATACAACCCCGATTCCAAAAAAGTTGGGACAAAGTACAAATTGTAAATAAAAACAGAATGCAATGATGTGGAAGTTTCAAAATTTCATATTTTATTAAGAATAGAACATAGATGACATATCAAATGTTTAAACTGAGAAAATGTATCATTTAAAGAGAAAAATTAGGTGATTTTAAATTTCATGACAACAACACATCTCAAAAAAGTTGGGACAAGGCCATGTTTACCACTGTGAGACATCCCCTTTTCTCTTTACAACAGTCTGTAAACATCTGGGGACTGAGGAGACAAGTTGCTCAAGTTTAGGGATAGGAATGTTAACCCATTCTTGTCTAATGTAGGATTCTAGTTGCTCAACTGTCTTAGGTCTTTTTTGTCGTATCTTCCATTTTATGATGCGCCAAATGTTTTCTACGGGTGAAAGATCTGGACTGCAGGCTGGCCAGTTCAGTACCCGGACCCTTCTTCTACGCAGCCATGATGCTGTAATTGATGCAGTATGTGGTTTGGCATTGTCATGTTGGAAAATGCAAGGTCTTCCCTGAAAGAGACGTCGTCTGGATGGGAGCATATGTTGCTCTAGAACCTGGATATACCTTTCAGCATTGATGGTGTCTTTCCAGATGTATAAGCTGCCCATGCCACACGCACTAATGCAACCCCATACCATCAGAGATGTAGGCTTCTGAACTGAGCGCTGATAACAACTTGGCTCGTCCTTCTCCTCTTTAGTCCGAATGACACGGCGTCCCTGATTTCCATAAAGAACTTCAAATTTTGATTCGTCTGACCACAGAACAGTTTTCCACTTTGCCACAGTCCATTTTAAATGAGCCTTGGCCCAGAGAAGACGTCTGCACTTCTGGATCATGTTTAGATACGGCTTCTTCTTTGAACTATAGAGTTTTAGCTGGCAGCGGCGGATGGCACGGTGAATTGTGTTCACAGATAATGTTCTCTGGAAATATTCCTGAGCCCATTTTGTGATTTCCAATACAGAAGCATGCCTGTATGTGATGCAGTGCCGTCTAAGGGCCTGAAGATCACGAGCACCCAGTATGGTTTTCTGGCCTTGACCCTTACGCACAGAGATTCTTCCAGATTCTCTGAATCTTTTGATGATATTATGCACTGTAGATGATGATATGTTCAAACTCTTTGCAATTTTACACTGTCGAACTCCTTTCTGATATTGCTCCACTATTTGTCGGCGCAGAATTAGGGGGATTGGTGATCCTCTTCCCATCTTTACTTCTGAGAGCCGCTGCCACTCCAAGATGCTCTTTTTATACCCAGTCATGTTAATGACCTATTGCCAATTGACCTAATGAGTTGCAATTTGGTCCTCCAGCTGTTCCTTTTTTGTACCTTTAGCTTTTCCAGCTTCTTATTGTCCCTGTCCCAACTTTTTTGAGATGTGTTGCTGTCATGAAATTTCAAATGAGCCAGTATTTGGCATGAAATTTCAAAATGTCTCACTTTCGACATTTGATATGTTGTCTATGTTCTATTGTGAATACAATATCAGTTTTTGAGATTTGTAAATTATTGCATTCCGTTTTTATTTACAATTTGTACTTTGTCCCAACTTTTTTGGAATTGGGGTTGTACTATCACAACTAGAGATTAATGAAATACAACAACGATGCTACGGCAAGGGGGAGCCAGGAAGACAGGTCAGCGGGGAGATGTCATCATCCCCACAACCAGAGATTGGGTACCAAGCCCCAACAACTAACAGCCTCAACACAAGAGCTGCTGACCTGAGAAGGAAGATCGTGACCCAACTGGAAACCTGGAGCCCCCGACGAATACCGAAGCTGAGTTGCCAAGTACCTTCAGAAGATCTACTAGTAGATGTGAATGCTGCTCTGAAGACAATCTCCACAAGAACCATCACTGAGACCAACAAGCTGATACACAGTACAGCAACAGTAATCATGGAGATGCTTGGACACAAGGTGGGCTCGGGACATAACAAACAGTATCCACCATGAAAGAGACGATTAGAGGCCAAGATAAAGGCAGCACAGAGAGAAGTTAGCCAGCTAGCTGAACTACAGAAAGGGAACATGGTGAATAAAGGGGCACCCAGGAAGTACAACTCACTCTCCATACCAGAGGCACTCGAAACTGCCAAACAGCGACTAACAGCTCTGGCCACCCGGTTGAAGAGATACACCAAGGAGGGAGAGGCCAGGAGAATAAACAAGCTGTTCTCCACTGAACCAGCCAAGGTGTACTCTCAGTGGCAGGGGAACAACAACCGGTCAGACCCACCAAGAGCTGAGGTGGAAAAATACTGGAAAGACATATGGGAAAGAAAGGCATCACACAACACCGATGCCCAATGGTTAGTGGACCTAAGAGCTGACCACAGCAACCTCCCAGAACAAGAACCAGTAACCATCTCAATGGCAGACGTCCAAGAAAGAGTGTCAAAGATGAAGAGCTGGACAGCACCAGGCCCCGATATGATCCATACGTACTGGCTGAAGAAGCTAACTGCACTCCATGAACGCCTAGCAGCACAGATGAACCAGCTGCTGAGGGATGGAACCCACCCAGAATGGTTAACCCAAGGCAGGACAGTCCTAATCATGAAGGACCCCCAGAAGGGACCCATCCCATCCAACTACCGGCCAATTACCTGTCTCTGCACAACATGGAAGGCCCTGTCAGGCATCATTGCGGCAAAAATGAGTAAGCATGTGGCTCAATACATGAGCGAGGCACAGAAAGGAATTGGCAGTAACACCAGAGGAGCCAAGCACCAGCTACTGGTCGATAGAACAGTCGCCCGAGACTGTAAGAAGAGACAGACCAACCTGTGCACTGCCTGGATTGACTACAAGAAAGCCTACGACTCAATGCCACACACATGGATACTGGAATGTCTGGAACTGTATAAGATCAACAGGAACCTAAGGACCTTCATCCAGAACTCAATGGAAATGTGGAAGACAACCCTAGAGGCCAACTCAAAACCCATTGCCCAAGTCAACATCAAGTGCGGCATATACCAAGGAGATGCGCTATCACCACTGCTGTTCTGCATAGGCCTGAACCCCCTCAGTCAGATCATCACGAAGAGCGGCTACGGGTACCGATTCCGTAGTGGGGCAACAATCAGCCACCTGCTCTACATGGATGACATCAAGCTGTATGCCAGGAACGAGCGAGAAATAGACTCGCTGATCCACACCACCCGGATCTACAGCGATGACATAGGGATGTCATTCGGATTGGACAAGTGTGGCCGGATGGTCTCAAAGAGAGGCAAGATGATCCGGACTGAGGGGATTGACCTACCAGAGGACAACATAGGTGATATCCAAGACAGCTACAAGTACCTTGGCATCCCACAGGCTAATGGAAACCATGAAGAGGCCACAAGGAAGTCAACCACAGCCAAATGCCTCCAGAGAGTAAGGCAGGTCCTGAAAAGTCAGCTGAATGGTAAGAACAAGGTCCAAGCCATCAACATGTACGCACTACCAGTCATCAGATACCCCGCTGGTATCATAAACTGGCCAAAGGAGGAGATAGAAGCCACAGATATCAAGACTAGAAAGCTCCTCACCATGCATGGAGGGTTCCACCCCAAGTCCAGCACCCTGAGACTATACACTAAGCGGAAAGAGGGAGGCCGAGGGCTAGTGAGCGTCAAGACCACGGTCCAGGATGAAACATCGAAAATCCGAGAATACATCAGAAAGATGGCCCCAAAGGATGAACTGCTAAGTGAATGTCTCAGGCAGCAGAACCCTGATGAGAGTGCAGAGGAGGAGGAGGAACAGACAACCTGGAGAGACAAACCCCTACATGGCATGTACCACCGTCAGATAGAGGAAGTGGCTGATATCAAGAAATCCTACCAGTGGCTGGATAATGCAGGACTGACAGACAGCACAGAGGCACTAATCATGGCAGCACAAGAACAGGCCATAAGCACAAGAGCCATAGAGGCCAGGATCTACCAGAGTAGATCAGACCCAAGATGCAGACTGTGCAAAGAAGCCCCTGAAACAGTCCAGCACATAGTAGCAGGGTGTAAGATGCTAGCTGGATCAGCGTACATGGAGAGGCACAACCAAGTGGCTGGGATAGTATACAGGAACATCTGCAACCAGTATGGAATAGAAGTACCCAAGTCCCAATGGGCCATACCACAGAAGGTGGCTGAGAACAACAGGGCTAAGGTTCTGTGGGACTTCAGCTTCCAGACTGACAAACAGATCCTGGCTAACCAACCGGACATAGTGGTGGTGGACAAAGAGCAGAAGAGCGTGGTGGTGATAGATGTGGCGATCCCAGCTGACGCCAACATCAAGAAGAAGGAACATGAGAAACTTGAGAAGTATCAAGGGTTGAAAGAGCAGCTGGAACGGATGTGGAAGGTCAAGGGTTGCGTGGTCCCTGTGGTAGTGGGGGCACTTGGGGCAGTAACCCCCAAACTGGGAGAGTGGCTCCAGCAAATCCCAGGAACAACATCTGAAGCCTCAGTCCAGAAGAGTGCAGTACTAGGAACATCGAAGATACTGCGCAGAACCCTCAAACTCCCAGGCCTCTGGTAGAGGACCCGAGCTTGAGGATGACATGGATACCACCCCCCCGCTGAGGGTGAGAAGGAGATTTATATATATACACACACACACCCATACGAAAAAGAACAGTAAAGAACTTATAAGAGTTTACCACTGTCTTAGTAGTAAATCCTTATAAATATAAGGATAAATCCTTATAAGGATTTATAAATAAATATATATGCCATGTATGATTTATTCCTGAAAGTGGCCCATTTTGCATTTTCCTCATACAAATTTTTTATGAAAATCTAGTATGTATGAAGTGAACATTGTGCATGGTTTTTACAGATAATGTGTATGATGAATTACACCGTCTTTGTATGCTTCATGTAATGTTTGTAGTTTTAAATTATATTTTACAGTTTAAAATGTATATGCCTTTTATATGTAAATCCACATATGTTTGTGTTGGATTTACATATAAAAGGCATGTACATTTTAAACTGTAAAATGCTGTGGACCAAAAATGGCTTAAAAAAATAATGAAATGTTTCAACTTTCAAAAAATACTATAAACAGAAGTAAGCCATAATAAATGAAACAAAGTCAATATTTGGTGTGAGATGACCCTTTGCTTAAAAAAAAAAAAAGTAGTCTCCGGTACAATTAGTGAAGATTTATAAGGAAATGAACTGTAGGTTTTATTGAGCACCTTGCAGAACCAGGCACAGTTCTTCTGGACACGTTTACTGTCACACTTTCTCCTTAATTTTGCAGCAAAACCCAGTAGCCTTCATTATGTTTTTTTTTAATCTAAAAAGTGGTCTATTATGTAATATGCTGCTCAGATTTTTTTTTCCTGTATCATTTAATTTTGTGCTGGAAAACAAATTACTAATTCTAATAGGTTTTTGTGCTGACTCAATAATGTAGAAGTCATAAAATAGAAATCTATAACAAAATTTGTATGAAAAAAATAGGGTGTCTAAGGCTTTTGCACAGTACTGTATATATATATATATATATATATATATATATATATATATATATATATATATATATATATATATATATCCATCCATTATCTGTAGGGATGCAGCAGTACATGGTATGTTATCGAATCATTCAGTACACCCCCTGTGGTTCAATCTGCACATGTGAACCTTGGTATTACAGTATACCTGTCAGTTTTCTATTATTACCAAAACTTGCAGACTACATGTATATTGTACATTGTGTTGCAGACTACATGTATATTGTACATTCAGCTCAATGGAACATTGTCAGAGCCTATCAGAATTTCCCTGGAACCTATCAGCACTCTGTATGCAAATACAACTTGGAGAAGAGAGGTGAAATTAAAAATATTCTCTCAGCCCTAGAATAAAAATGGCCCATGATATGGTATGTATCATGATTCTTGGTCCACGATAATGGTGCGGTTTTGTTATCTTTGTATTTAAGGAAAAAAATTAAAACAGCACACTTTAAAAAATTAATTCTTTATTTTGCCTATGGACAAATAAAACTTTCCATTCAGAAAAATGGCAGCATGACTGAGCCGGCCTGGTTTCTGACTCTATTGTATGATATCAATGAAAGAAAAATATTAAAATTAAAAGTTATTCTTACTGTAACTTTGACAACCTGTAGCCTTTGCCTTCTCTATTTTAAATAAACAGGGTACATATTGTATAAGCAATATTAAGTGTAAAAATAAAGTGCAACATCAAGTTGGTAACCTATATGAGATATCTAGTCCTTTTTGCTGAGATTCTTATGTAAAAAAAATAAGCATGTCCACATTCTCTGAATCAAGAAGAGAATGGCTTACACTGACAATGTTCCCTGTGATGGAGAAAACTCTTTCACTTGCAGAGGTTCCAGGGACACATGTTTTGCAACATGGGGGAACTTTGACTGGTTTGTGTTCCACTACACAAAAGGATCACAATCCATACGAAGGCAGTCTGCTGCCTTGTATGACGTGACCTCCTCCTCAAGTAATTTTGGAAAAGGGCTCAGTCTGCTCCTTTACTTTGAAAAGCTCCCCAAATAACTCTGATATGGTGGTCTTATTTTGAAGAGGGGATAATTGTCAGACCTGTGCGCTTTGGCGCGTGCACCAGGACTATCGGGTGCGCTCCAGACTGCGCACGCGCCAAGTAGACCCTCGCATGTGTGCTGTTAATGACGCACACCTGCGCATGATTAAGGTGCAATCTGTGCACCTATATAAAGACTGTTTAAATGCATGCGCAGGGCGAAGTATTACGTGACGTTTGTACACTTTACCGAGGCTTATTTCTCCTGGTTTTCCTGGTTCTTGTTTGCGCTTTCTTTCTTGCCTATGATACTTTGTGCCTCACCCAACCCTTTGCTTGTTTCCTCATTAATGATTCATGCCTGTTGATTTGGATTTGTCTGCCTGTAATCTCTTTCATGATAAATACCTATTCTACACCTAAATCCGTCTCTACTACCAATCCCTGACAATAATGAGGATGAATTTTCTTCCATTATAGATGGCCCTGCTTGCACTGCTTGAATCTGCAAGCACAATAGCTTATTATTATTATTATTATTATTATTATTAGAGCGGCAACTACAATTATTGACAGTCCATAATTATCGGCACCTTTTCAGATTTACCAATAAAAAAACAACTTTACAAAAGTGAGTTTTAGTTACAGCAGTTATTACTGGTTAATTAATCAACCAGAAGACCCCCCCTTTGACCTTGTCATCTGATGACACAACTTGTTACCTGGGATGGATTTTTTTTTTAATCATCACGATCAGCAATTTGAGGAAAACCTGGGCGCTGTCATTGCAGTTAAGCATGGTGGAAAGCTCATACATGTTTTTATTTATCATTCACTGATATTTCATGATCCTTGTTGAAACCTACTTTGTTTCTTTCATTTGACAGTCGCCATTTTGTATCTAAACGCGTGTTTGAGAAGTTACGTGAGGTATGGATAATAGTGATCACTTTCACCCGTGTTCACCATTATCAACACCCTGTGGAATTACAGTAAGTGACCTTTACAACTGTTATGTATCGATCTTTTGTGTAACATGGTTGAAGTAGATGAAGTACTTTAAAAAAAAGATAAGTGCTGCGATTTATATATTTTTTTCTGATTTATAAAATAATGGAATGCTTAGAGTATTTGGAATCCTTTTGCAATAAATAGAATTAGACCAGAATTAAATTCCTAGCGCATAAGAAAAATGCTTGAAATATTCAGATTTTTCTATTCCATTCAGAATTTTTTTTTGCAGTTTGTTGTAAATATCTACCACATATTACAATATCAGTAGACATTTTTTATGTTTAGATGTAAAAATATAAAGTTTTGGTTCAAGGAATGACATGCGACCTTTGACCTGGATTTTTATGTGGTTACAATGTCAATTGCCTGTTGACATTTATTGGTAAACTACAAATTAATACAAACAACAAATGATTAACAAACTGTGATCTATGAAAATACTTAGAAAGTGGAACAAAAAGATTTTCTGACACAGGTTAAGCTTCATCAATTAATTTGTTTACAAACATTAGAATTACTTCATTTATGATATTTATATAAAATATATTTTGTACTAAATATAAAAGTTTATGTAAAACAAATGAAACACTCCCATAAAGCTGACTATTAAACTATGTGTATTATGACCTATCACACATCCCATCACGGGAGGTGCTTTTGGGAATGCACCAGGCAGGATATATCTAAGGTTGATTCCTCGCAGAGAGCTTTTAAAAGGTCTGGGAAGTAATGACTACCATGAAATGAAATATTACCTTGCATTAGGCTAACTAATATCAGTGTAAGCCCCCACTTTGAGATACCCCTCAAAGAAAGATTTCAAACTTTAACTTGGAGGCTAATTAGCCTAAAATGTATTGTAAATAATGCATAGTAACACTATGTTAAATTATAAATATTATATAGCACTGTAATCTAAAATAAACAGCAATTAAACTAATTAATTTTAATTAGTTTTTTTTTCATTTCCGTTTCCGGTTGAGAGTACGTCGTGCGCATTCTGGCTGCCGCTTCTCACCGGAGCTTTTTTATTTTTTAATTTAATTTTTATTTCCTTTTTTATTTTTACTTTTTATTTTTTTTTAAATTTTTTTCTGTGTGTTTGTGTAGTTTGATGTTTGTTTGAGTGTTTTAGTCTGCCAGTTGTAGTGTAGCTCCGGACCCAGTTTTGGGCGTCAGTTCCCTCCAGGCCTTGGTTTGCTGTGGGTGATGCCTGTGCTCCCAGCTATGGACTGCTGCAAACTCGTTGCTCATTTTAACATCATGGTTGTCCAGCGCTCTGTTCTTTAATGCTTGGCGTGATGTTCCGGGTGATGTTGCTTGGTGGCGTCGCGGTAGCTGTGCAGGCGGTTTGGGATGTACCAGCGCTCTGCGTGGCGGTGCTTCTGTGCTCGCTTTGTGGATCCATGGCGTGGTGTTCGAGTGATGTTGCTGGCGGTGTTGCGGCAGCTGTGCTGGCGGTGTGGGACTTGTTTTCGTGCGCCTTTTGGTGGGACTGTGGCTGCTACACCGCTGGAATGACATCCTGATCCCTATTTGGGGGACTTTTTTTTTTGTCCATAATTGTAAAGTGTCCTTGGGTTTTAGAAAGGCACTATATAAATTGAACCTATTATTATTATTATTATTATTATTATTATTATTATTATTTAATTACCTATTGGCATCTTGTTCAACTGAAACCGAAACCCAACGGCAGGAATTATCTCATCTCATTATCTCTAGCTGCTTTATCCTGTTCTACAGGGTCGCAGGCAAGCTGGAGCCTATCCCAGCTAACTACGGGCGAAAGGCGGGGTACACCCTGGACAAGTCGCCAGGTCATCACAGGGCTGACACATAGACACAGACAACCATTCACACCTACGGTCAATTTAGAGACACCAGTTAACCTAACCTGCATGTCTTTGGACTGTGGGGGAAACCGGAGCACCCGGAGGAAACCCACGTGGACACGAGGAGAACATGCAAACTGCGCACAGAAAGGCCATCGCCGGCCACAGGGCTCAAACCCGGACCTTCTTGCTGTGAGGCGACAGCGCTGTTTATACAAATGGGAGTCATTCAGGCTTCAGCCATGTTTTTGCTTGGCGTTAGCAAATTACAGGTTTTAGCTTTCTCCTGAAATGTTTTCTTTTAATTCTTTTTCCTCAGGGTAGTAAAACTTGCTTTCGCTGTGAAGACTGTCGTTATCACTATCCATGCTGTAAAATTAACGCTATTCTCTTGAGAAATGCTGGCAAAAATTTATAAGATTTTTGATAATCTTATAAATAAATCTTATAAAAAAAAGATAAATGTTGACAAAAAATGCTACTATGTTTGTTGTTGTGAATGAGTGAGTCACCAGAGGTCCGTAACTGGGGTCCATACCATAGGATACGGACCTGCTCGCCAGCCAATCAGAGCACAGGATTTGGACTGCGAAAAAAATAAATGTATGTTATTTACCAGCTGGGAGGTCCGTATCGTGAAATACCGTGACCGAGGTCTTGAAAGTACTGACCGTGGCCCTCTGGGCCAAGGTCAGTATTTAAGGCCGAGGTCACAGTATTTCACCATATGGACCGACCTTAAGCTGGTAAATAATATATTTATTTTTTTCTTTACCAAATTCTAACAGAAAACGAAACCACCCGAAAGGGAAAACCGAGTTGAGCCGCCATTTTGAATCCTCATTCCCAGCTGTAATGCAAATGGCTTCCTCCTCAGTATACAAGTGCACTTCCATGGCAGGAAAAAAACTACATTTTGCTACCTATGTAGTCCCCTATTTATACAAACAGGAGTCATTCAGGATTCAGCCATGTTTTTGCTCGGCGTTAGCAATTTAGAGGTTTTTAGCTTTCTCCTGAAATGTTTTCTTTTATTTCTTCTTCCTCAGGGTAGTAAAACTCGCTTTCGCTGTGAAGACTGTCGTCATCACTATCCATGCTGTAAAATTAATGCTATTCTCCTGAGAAATGCTGGCAAAAATTTATAAGATTTTTGATAACCTTATAAATAAATCTTATAAAAAAAAGATAAATGTTGACAAAAAATGCTACTATGTTTGTTGTTGTTGTGAATGAGTGAGTCGCCAGAGGTCCGTAACTGGGGTCCGTATCTGGGGTCCATACCGTAGGATACGGACCCGCTTGCCAGCCAATCAGAGTGCAGGATTTGATGGAAACCGCACCACGAAAAAAAATAATGCCATTTATTTACCAAAACCTACCAAGAACATTTGTGAAATCAGGCATTTCATACCACTGAACAAAAAAACAAGCGGAACCACCCGGGATTTCAAACACACAGTCTGTGGTAGCTTCCATTTCGTTGGCGCGCGTTGGAGCTCATGAGAACACGGACAGGAATGGTCTTTCATTATTACTCACGTAGCCGTTGATACCTAACCTCCATATCAAACAGCAATGTTGACCAGTGTGAAAACTCCAGTACGATCGTGCAGCACTTTGAACATCTCCCAAATGATACGATCACAGGCACTGTCCCTCACGGATCACTCCGTTAAGTCCGATGTGAAGAATGGGGAAGAAAGCTTTTAGGTTTTCTGCTCCAACTACATGGAATTATTTGCAGTCAGAGGTTAAACTCCAAAATCTGGTATCTCTGAATGTATTTAAGTCCATGATAAATCCCATTGTATAGAGGCTTCATGAGTGCAAATGTTTTATTTGAATGGAAATGCCTTATTTGATCTTGACCTGATTTTGTAAATTCAGTTGTTTATTGTGACAATGTGCTGAAACTGTTTTTTTTGTGCTGCCATTCTTGGCCAGGTCTCTCTTGTAAAAGAGATATTCGATCTCAATGGGACAAACCTGGTTAAATAAAGGTTATAATAATAATTAAAGCTGCTAGCGGCCTTGACGGGCCCTCGCACGTGTGGTTCCGCAACCCAGGACATTCCGCCACCCAACAAAACAGTCACATGTCATATATTCATCAAATGTTCAAAGGTGATGTGCATGTTGCAAATGCCATGACTGCTTGACGGATGAGAGATAGTCTTTGTCTGTCTGTGTGTGTGTGTGTGTGTGTGTGTGTGTGTGTGTGTGTGTGTGTGTTTCTGTGGTGTGAAAATGTACATTTATATATGTACAAAATTATACATGTGTCTCCTCCTTATCTCTATCTCACACTGTAATCTGAAGTCATCTTAGCTTTCCTGTGTCTGCAGTGTGTGTGTGTACATGCAGAGTTTTCATATGTCTGCAACAAAATGCACAATGATGGCAGGTCACAATTATTGTGTGTGTGTGTGTGTGTGTGTCAGAGGGAGAGAGAGAGAGAGAGAGAGAGAGAAGGTGTGTGTGAAGGAGAGAGAGTGTGCTCATAGATGTTGCGTGTGCATGTGAGTGCGTACTTGTGAGAGAGTGTATACACTGAGTGCAGAATTATTAGGCAAGTGAGTATTTTGACCACAACATCCTTTTAATGCATGTTGTCCCACTCCAAGCTGTTTAGGCTTGAAAGTCTACTACCAATTAAGTATATCAGGTGCTGTGCATCTGTGTAATGAGAGGGGGTGTGGTCTAATGACATCAACACCCTATATCAGGTGTGCATAATTATTAGGCAACCTCTTTTCCTCTGGCAAAATGGGTCAGAAGAGAGATCTGATAGACTTTGAAAAGTATAAAATTGTGAGATGTCTTGCAGACGGATGCAGCACTCTTGAAATTGCGAAGATGTTGAAACGTGATCACCGAACAATCAAGCATTTCATTGCAAATAGTCAACAGGGTCGAAAGAAGCGTGCGGGGAAAAAAAAGGCGCAAAATAACTGCACATGATCTGTGGAAAATCAAGCGTGAAGCTAACAAGCAGCCATTAGCATCCAGTTCTGCCATATTCCAGAGTTGCAACATTCCTGGAGTGTCAAAGAATACAAGGTGTGCAATACTGAGGGACATGGCCAAGGTAAGGAAGGCTGAAAAACGACCACCACTGAGTAAGACACACAAGATAAAACGTCAAGACTGGGCCAAGAAATCTCTTAAGACTGATTTTTCTAAGGTGCTGTGGTCTGATGAGATGAGAGTGACTCTTGATGGGCCAGATGGATGGGCCTGTGGCTGGATCAGTAATGGGCACAGAGCTCCACTCTGACTCAGACGCCAGCAAGGTGGAGGTGGAGTACTGCTATGGGCTGGTATCATCAAAGACGAGCTTGTTGGACCTTTTCGAGTTGAGGATGGACTCAAACTCAACTCCCAGACCTACTGCCAGTTCCTGAAAGAAACCTTCTTCAAGCAGTGGTATAGGAAAAAGTCAGCATCTTTCAAGAAGAACATGATTTTCATGCAGGATAACGCTCCATCTCATGCGTCCAAATACTCCACTGCGTGGCTAGCCAGTAAAGGTCTGAAAGGTGAAAAAAATAATGACATGGCCCCCTTGTTCACCTGACCTAAACCCCATAGAGAACCTGTGGTCCATTATAAAACGTGAGGTCTACAAAGAGGGAAAACAGTACACCTCTCTGAACAGCGTCTGGGAGGCCGTGGTTGCTGCTGCACACAATGTTGGTCGTGAACAGATAAAGAAATTGACAGAATCTATGGATGGAAGGCTTTTGAGCGTCCTCATGAAGAAGGGTGGCTATATTGGTCACTGATTTGTTTTTGTTTTGTGTTTGAATGTCAGATATGTTTATTTGCAAATCTGGAGGTGTCATATCAGTGTACCTGGTGAAAATAAATAAGTGAAATGGCTACATATTTGGTTTTTATTAAGTTGCCTAATAATTCTGCACAGTGAAAGTTACCTGAACACATACATATTCTCCTAAAATGGCCAAAACTAAAAACACCCCACTCTAACTTCCATACATATTCAGCTTTGATATTTGAGTCTTTTTGTTTGATTGAGAACATAGTTGTTGTTCAATAATAAAACTAATCCTCAAAAATACAACTTGCCTAATACTTCTGCACTCTGTGTATGTGTATGCATAAATATGCATATGACTGTATGAGTGTGCACAGAATTGTATATGTTATATCATTAGACTCACGATATCCAATATTTTGTAAAGTTACAATATGTGATATGTGATTGTAATGCAGTTTAATGAGGTGTAGTGTTTTGTTTTCACCACAGTGGGTTACAAGTCACAAGCCTGAAACTCATGTTGTGACACCACATTTGTCATAAGGTCATTTGGAGTGATGATGACACATGGTCATTTTTAATGTACTCCTCCTAGATGGTTCATCAGATTCATGTCAAACTTGGCAAACATGATGCCAAGATATTGCTGAAGTTGAATCCCTTCGCAATTCAACTTCAGCAATATCTTGGCATCATGTTTGCCAAGTTTGACATGAATCTGATGAACCATCTAGGAGGAGTACATTAAAAATGACCATGTGTCATCATCACTCCAAATGACCTTATGACATCATCACTCCAAAGTTCTACCCATTCATTTCAATGGGAAATGGAAAAAGGGGCGCTATAAAGTCCCTGGGCCATGCCCGGGACCAAACATCTGTGGCTGAGAAGCGGTTACAATGACTGATGTGTGTATCAAATTTCATGAGTTTTCGTGCATGGGAAATGCCTCAAAAAAAGCCAAGCGCAACAGAAAAAAAAAAAAAATCCTTCGAAAAACAATAGGGTCTTCGCACTGAACGGTGCTTGGGCCCTAATAATAATAATAATAATAATAATAATGAAGTCACTCAAGGGCGGCACGGTGGTGTAGTGGTTAGCGCTGTCGCCTCACAGCAAGAAGGTCCGAGTTCGAGCCCCATGGCCGGCGAGGGCCTTTCTGTGTGGAGTTTGCATGTTCTCCCCGTGTCCGTGTGGGTTTCCTCTGGGTGCTCCGGTTTCCCCCACAGTCCAAAGACATGCAGGTTAGGTTAACTGCTGACTCTAAATTGACCATAGGTGTGAATGTGAGTGTGAATGGTTGTCTACAGTATGTGTCAGCCCTGTGATGACCTGGCGACTTGTCCAGGGTGTACCCCGCCTTTCGCCCGTAGTCAGCTGGGATATGCTCCAGCTTGCCTGCGACCCTGTAGAACAGGATAAAGCGGCTAGAGATAATGAGAATGAGATGAGAAGTCACTCAAATGCCACACAAAAAAAACCTCCCTCATGTGCTATGGTCAGCATAGCTAGCAGTGTCGCTAGCGGAGAGAAGCTCAACATCCATAGCTAACTGCTAACTGAAATCCATGAACTAGCGATGTCCTTCCTTAAAAGGTATTACTGAGAGATACGTTCTCAAACAGTCCCGTATGTAAACAAAACAAAGTAAAAATGTATTTCAACTAAATCATTAGATATTTCATAAAGATCATTTACTATCATAGCTTAAAGCTCATAGGCAACAGTTTTAATTTTATGCACATTTGAAACTTTATATATTAAAACACCCTCTGCAATTTTCTTCTGGTCCCAAGAAGTATTGTTAATAAGTAATAATTAAAATAAGTTAGCGCAGATTGTGGCGAATTTCTCTCGGCTATTTCCATGACCACGGCGGGTGACGTTATTTAAGCCACACAAACCGCTTGAGTTGAGTTCACTTCCGGGTATTTTCATTGCCGTTTGGCTTGATTACAGACGTGCGTTTAGGAATTAAAAGAAAAAAAATCATGCCTTTTTGTTGTGCAGTGAACTGTAACAACGGGACCAGTTCAGAAAGAAGTTTTTACCGTTTTCCAAAAGAGGAGATGAGGCGGAGAGAGTGGATTGTGTGTGTGAAGCGAGAGGGTTGGCAGCCGCTCTGTGCTCCGATCACTTCGAGGAGGTTCATTTTTGAAGAATCTCTATCTGTTGGAGAGTTTAGGTGTCAGTGTTGGACAGAGAAGGCTCAAACGTGACACTGTTCCAACAAAATTCGAGCACAAAAGCAAGCAGTCAAAGAAGAAACGGACCAGCAATGCTCAAGCAAAAAGGAGAAGTTTGGAGATAAACATTTTTACCTTTGCTTGCAATTTTTCTAGTAAAGAATCCTGAGGGATCCTGTACATTGTGTAAATGAGACAAAAGGGATAGTTTGTCATGGTTACCTGCCAGCATGCTAACATGCTATTGACTAACATGATAAATGTTTGTGTGTGTGTGTATGTATGTCCCAAGGGTTCTTAATGAAGTAGCCACTAAGCTGAAGTTAATTTGTCACTGCTAAAATGATACCCGTGGGCATGCTAACATGCTAAATGTATGTGCGTGTTTATACAGACACACGTTCCTAATAATGTGGCCTTGAAGTGGATTAATCACAACTAACATGATAATAGCTGCCATGCTCAATGTCTGTGCATGGGTTTACACAAATGTTCCTAATAAAGTGGCCACTACATTGAAGTTGATTTGCAATGGCTTTCTGCTAGCATGCTATTGACTAATGGCCCTTTTCCACTACCCTTTTTCAGCTCACTTCAGCTCGCTTCAGCTCACTTCAGCCCGACACGGCTCGCGTTTCGACTACCAAAAAACAGCACGACTCAGCTCGCTTCAGCCCTGCTTAGCCCCTAAAACTCGCACCGTTTTGGAGTGGGGCTGAAGCGAGCCAAACCGAGCCGAGTGAGGCTGGGGGCGTGAGCAGACACTCCCCTGTGCACTGATTGGTGAGGAGGAGTGTCCTCACATGCCCACACACGCCCCGCGAGCACGCTGGGATCTGTAAACACCGCAAACCCGGAAGAAGAATAATTACGAATTACGAGAATTTCTGAAGCCTTATGCGCCTCGCCTCATCTATACGCTCTTGCCAGTATCTGTTCGCGTTGTCGGTGACAACAAGCCACAGCACCAAGACCAGCAACACTAACGACTCCATGTCCTCCATGTTTATTGTTTACTATTCGGGTCGTGAGACTACCGCTTAAAAGCTCACTGATGTCACTGTTTGCGCTGCTTAACAACATCACCTGACGTCCACCCACTTTCGCTAACTCCACCCAATGTGTCCACCCACTTCCAGCCAGCACGGTTCAGCGCAGTTGTAGTCGAAATGCAACTCCAACAGCCCCGCTCAGCTCGACTCAGCCCAACTCAGCACGGCACGGCTCAGCCGCGTTTGTAGTGGAAAAGCGGCATATCATGATTAATGTTTGTGTGTATGTTTAGAGTAGGCTATAAATAGTATAATGCTTATATTAATATGAGCAATATAAACGAATCCACGTTCTATTATAGGGATTGTGTGTGTGTGCCCTGTGTGCATCAGTGGGGAACCCCATTAAATGTTCTGGTATATGTTATTGTTGAATTGTTGAAAATTAGTCCTGTATGTATCTCTCCAGCAAAAAAAAAAAGTATATTTAGAAAGTGGTTAAATAAATGAACCTCCTAAACGTGTGCTTGGTTTACAAGTAAACACAGAGCTGCTCCAGGTCTGTTTGGCTTAAATGACGTCACAACGACTGCCCCCTGGTGGTGAAAGTGCGCATAAGTGAGAAACAACCCTTTGGAAATTTGGCAAAACAGTATATTTTAAGCATTTTATTCAATTTCAGAGTGCAAATTCCTTCCAGCAAACTTTTTTTCTTTCTCCTCAGTTTTTAAAAACAACCTCCTATCGAGCTCGCGAACATTAGTTCAAAATAAAAGTCCTTATTAAATTCAGTGTAAGAGTATCATAGAGGGCACATAGAATTAAATCACAGCTAAGTATTCTTCAAACACACACGTTTATGTCATTCTGAGCACTGTAATAGAAATAAGCCTATTTCAAAGGGGTGTTACACAAATTTTAAATAAACATTTACTACATACTGATTTTTTTTTTTATAAATCACATGTCGCATGATCTGATACGCTAAGTAATAGGAAATCAACTCATTTTTTTTCCAGTGGAAGTTTGAGTAATTATTCATGCACAATTTACGTATTGAAAGTCTTTTCTACTTTTGCAGTGGCCAAAAGATCATTAAGGTGTCTAATTGTAGCCGCCACTCTATTATTTGGTGTAAGTGATGCATATAATCAAAAATAGCACAGTTTAATGCACATAACAATTAAAAAAAACAATATAATGAAAAATCATTGAAAAATACATTTAATATCCGATGAACAAGGGTGGCATGGTGGTGTAGTGGTTAGTGGTGTCGCCTCACAGCAAGAAGGTCCAGGTTTGAGCCCCGTGGCCGGTGAGGGCCTTTCTATGCAGAGTTTGCATGTTCTCCCCGTGTCCGTGTGGGTTTCCTCCGGGTGCTCCGGTTTCCCCCACAGTCCAAAGACATGCAGGTTAGGTTAACTGGTGACTCTAAATTGACTGTAGGTGTGAATGTGAGTGTGAATGGTTGTCTGTGTCTATGTGTCAGCCCTGTGATGACCTGGCGACTTGTCCAGGGTGTACCCTGCCTCTCGCCCGTAGTCAGCTGGGATAGGCTCCAGCTTGCCTGCGACCCTGTAGAACAGGATAAAGCGGCTAGAGATAATGAGATGAGATGACTGAGGGTGCCCTCTGGGGGGCAAGTTCCCATGGTGAACATGACACCTATGGTGCCAAGAGGTTTAAAATAAAAACCAGCATGCCTCTGTCAAGATGATACTGACTCATGCTTGGATTTTCCAGGAGGTCATTGATCTAAAACATGCATCCAAATTCACACAAAAAAGAATCAACGACCACAGACTCAAACCGTTGTCATGGCCATTCCAGTCCTCTGACCTAAACCCTATTGAAAATCTGTGAGCTGAAAAGTGTAGACGATTTTTTTTTAGACTTCTCTCATATTTCCATTGCAAAATTAAGCAAATTACACCCATTTTTTTTCCTAACCCTTTCCTTCTATCTTTAACAAGGGTGTCAATAATTATGGGGCTTACTTTATATACTTAGAACTATTATAAATAGAATTGAAGAATTTGAATTTAGGTCTATTACACCATTAATATGAACAGGTGAAAACCATGGTCAGTGCATACTGTGTCTATAGAAGCCTATTTAACTCTGAAAAGCATACAGTTAGGTCCATATATATTTGGACATTGACACAAATTTTGGTTTTTTTACCTGTTTACTGAAACATATTCAAGTTATAATTATATAATGAACGTGGACATAAAGTCCAGACTTTCAGCTTTCATTTGAGGGTATCCACATTAAAATTGGATGAAGGGTTTAGGAGTTTCAGCTCCTTAACATGTGCCACCCTGTTTTTAAGGGACCAAAAGTAATTGGACAGTTGACTCAAAGTCTATTTCATGGGCAGGTGTGGGCAATTCCTTCGTTATGTCATTCTCAATTAAGCAGATAAAAGGCCTGGAGTTGATTTGAGGTGTGGTGCTTTTATTCTATGTGTGTGTGCACTTTATGGAGTAGCTCTGAATCTCGTTATACTCTGTGTGATGACAATAAAGGCTTTCTATTCTATTCTATTCTATTGCATTTGGAAGATTCTGCTGTGAAGAAAACATGTGGTCAAAGGAGCTCTCCATGCAGGTGAAACAAGCCATCCTTAAGCTGTGAAAACAGAAAAAACCCATCCGAGAAATTGCTACAATATTAGGAGTGGCAAAATCTACAGTTTGGTACATCCTGACCAAGAAAGAAAGCACTGGTGAACTCATCAATGCAAAAAGACCTGGACGCCCACAGAAGACAACAGTGGTGGATGATCGCAGAATGAATAGAAACCCCTTCACAACAGCCAACCAAGTGAACAACACTCTCCAGGAGGTAGGCGTATCAATATCCAAATCTACCATAAAGAGAAGACTGCCTGAAAGTAAATACAGAGGGTTCACTGCACGGTGCAAGCTACTCATAAGCCTCAAGAATAAAAAGGCTAGATTGGACTTTGCTAAAAAACATCTCAAAAAGCCAGCACAGTTCTGGAAGAACATTCTTTGGACAGATGAAACCAAGATCAACCTCTACCAGAATGATGGAAAGAAAAAAGTATGGCAAAGGCGTGGTACAGCTCATGATCCAAAGCATACCACATCATCTGTAAAACACGGCAGAGGCAGTGTGATGGCTTGGGCATGCATGGCTGCCAGTGGCACTGGGTCACTAGTGTTTATTGATGATGTGACACAGGACAGAAGCAGCCGGATGAATTCTGAGGTATTCAGAGACATACTGTGTGCTCAAATCCAGCCAAACTGATTGGTCGGCATTTCATAATACAGGTGGACAGTGACCCAAAACATAAAGCCAAAGCAACACAGGAGTTTATTAAAGCAAAGAAGTGGAATATTCTTGAATGGCCAAGTCAGTCACCTGATCTCAACCCAATTGAGCATGCATTTCACTTGTTAAAGACTAAACTTCAGACAGAAAGGCCCACAAACAAACAGCAACTGAAAACCGCTGCAGTAAAGGCCTGGCAGAGCATTAAAAAGGAGGAAACACAGCGTCTGGTGATGTCCATGAGTTCAAGACTTCAGGCAGTCATTGCCAACAAAGGGTTTTCAACCAAGTATTAGAAATGAACATTTTATTTACAATTATTTCATTTGTCCAATTACTTTTGAGCCCCTGAAATGAACGGATTGTGTTTAAAAAATGCTTTAGTTCCTCACATTTTTATGCAATCATTTTTGTTCAACCCACTGAATTAAAGCTGAAAGTCTGAACTTCAACTGCATCTGAATTGTTTTGTTCAAAATTCATTGTGGTAATGTACAGAACCAAAATTAGAAAAAATGTTGTCTCTGTCCAAATATTTATGGACCTAACTGTACATTTTCTGAAAAGCATATTTTCTGTGCCAAGATTTTTATGAAGGCATTTTTATTGCTCCAGCCATGATTAAAGTGACAAAATATTTGATATGACAGAATGTTCCTTTACAAGTCCATTAGCTGTTGCAACGTGAAAACTTTCATACAAAGCAACAAGTAATTTCAGTTGGAAACATTAGAGAAGTGGAATTAAATATTGAATACCACAGAAATGCATATAACAAAGTAGTTAATAAGGCTACAAGTAATGGAAAAATATCACCAGACACTTTTCTAACCAGCGATATGGATTTAGAAAAGCTTGAGCCCATTAACAGGCATTCTATATGCTGAATGGCTGGATCATTGTGTGAGTGGTTTTAGAGGTTATTACAATCCCACAGGCATGAAATCACTGACTATAAAATTGTCTCACCAGCATGTAATTGAGCACTTGAATGTTTCACATTCCTGTGGCTATTATGATGGCATGCTGACTGGTAGTGCTGTGTTTTAAGCAGTTAAAGATAAATAAATGAAGAGAGAGAAAGAGTGCTTACATTAAACAGAACATGACCTGTATCACTTCTTATTTAGCCAATAAATGTGATTTATCTTCTGCTCTGTGTGTAGTGAAGTGCAATCGGTCAGGCCACTGGGTGTGGAAGAGTGGTTTTGGCTAATGAAGTTCAATAAGTGTTGTGTGACTAGATAACCTTACAGAGCAAAACAGAGATTAAGAGCAATGTTTTGTTGTGTTTAATGCTTTAGATAAAAAGGCATGTGTGTGGCAGCTTGGGGGACATCTTTAGATGTTGCTGTGATTCAATTCTGGAAATGAAAAATTGACTAAAATCTTGATTTTTCTGCCAATAATATACTTTGTTGTCTCTCCATAAATATATTTTACTAAACAATGTTTTTATTTAGTCTACTTTCTAACTTCATCTTGGCTGGCTGCCTAAAATGATCACATCATGGTAAAGAACCAGTTTAACAAATGCAAAGTGCCTAAAGATGTCTAAAACCTTGAGAGTCAAAGTTGATTTTTGCACACACTCTGTACAGATGACTGTGCACAAAGGCATATAACTTAATAAAAGACATTAACTTTGTCAACAGAACTGATTAAATTAGTAGTTATTTCCCCACTGATGCTAGCATGAATAGAAATCTGTCAAGTGAAGAGGTAACAATGAGGATCTTAAGTGCCATAAATTTTACCTCAGGTGATAAGGCAAAGACTGATGAGGATGATGCTAATAAAGTAGGGTGACCAGATGTCCCGGTTTTACCGGGACAGTCCCGATTTGGGGTTGTGTGTCCCGAGTCCCAACAAAAGTCTGTTGGGACATGGATATGTCCCGGTTTTCGCCACTCGCGACGTTTGCGACTGAGCAGCGTGGGAATCATTAGCGGAGAAATGTCTGCATTTGCTATTTTGATGAAGTGACAGGAATCGCAAACTTTCCTGGTTACTGCCCCCTGGCCCTGTGGCATGGGTGTTTATTTAGCCACATTATTCCAGACAACAGAACGTGTTACCATGCAACAATAAAATAAACATTAACTGGCGCGAATGTTCTTTGTCTAGCAGCAGTAATGCCGCAGCAATTATGCCGAAAAGAAAATGTACCTTTTCCAAAAATTTACAGGGCACCTACCCCTTCCTCCGAGAGGTGCAGAACAATGCACACGAAGCCTACTGCACACACTGTAAGTGCTTTGTTCTTGTACTGAGTTGGGTAGCCTATTGGCCCTTTTCCACTACCCTTTTTCAGCTCACTTCAGCTCGCTTCAGCTCACTTCAGCCCGACACGGCTCGCGTTTCGACTATCTAAGAACAGCACGACTCGGCTCGCTTCAGCCCTGCTCAGCCCCCAAAACTCGCACGGTTTTGGAGTGGGGCTGAAGCGAGCCAAACCGAGCTGAGTGAGGCTAGGGGCGTGAGGAGACACTCCCCTGTGCACTGATTGGTGAAGAGGAGTGTCCTCACACACCCACACACGCCCCGCGAGCACGCTGGGATCTGTAAACCCGGAAGAAGGAGAATTACGAGAATTATGAAGCCTTATGCGCCTCGCCTCATCTATACGCATTTGCCAGTACCTGTTGGCGTTGTCGGCGACAACAAGCCACAGCACCAAGACCAGCAACACTAACGACTCCATGTCCTCCATGTTTATTGTTTACTCTCCGGGTTGTGAAACTACCGCTTAAAAGCTCACTGATGTCACTGTTTGCGCCGCCTAACGACATCACCTGATGTCCACCCACTTTCGCTAACTCCACCCAATGTGTCCACCCACTTCCAGCCAGCACGGTTCAGCGCGGTTGTAGTCGAAATGCAACTCCAACAGCCCCGCTCAGCTCGACTCAGCCCAACTCAGCACGGCACAGCTCAGCCCAACTCAGCCGCGTTGGTAGTGGAAAAGAGGCATATGTTGCAAATGCTGTGCGCTCCTGTGGGGGCTTTCCTCGGGCTGTCGCCCCTCTCCTCCTTTATTGCTGTTTTGTTTGAGTGTATATTTACAGAAGCCGCGAGAGGCCCTTCATATAATCTTTTTTTATTCACCTTGTTATCCCGAGATAACGACATAATTAATTCAGGATCTCGAGAAAACAACACAACTAATTTGAGATCTCGAGAAAACAAAACCGTTATTCCGAGATCTCGAGAAAACAAAGCAATTATTTCATGATCTCAGCTGGATCACTGTATCTCCGTCGGTAGAGACGAAGCCGGGCCAGTCTTCTGCGGAGGTGCCGTGGACTAATTTTGAAATTATCCCTTATTAAAAGACTTAAGCAATCTCTCCCTGTGTCAACCCCTGATCAAAATATTGCCTTATTAGGTGATCGATTATTCCAGACATTCGAATGACCAAAGTTGCGTCTATACAGAATGAGAAATAGCCCCAAAGTCAGCATATCACAAGTCTCTTGGCGCACCTGAATGAACCATTTCTCAGCTGTTTACTCGAGATCATGAAATAACGGTTTTGTTTTCTCGAGATCTCGGAATAATGGTTTTGTTTTCTCGAGATCTCGAATTAGTTGTGTTGTTTTCTCGAGATCCTGAATTATGTCGTTATCTCAGGATAACAAGGTGAATAAAAAAAAAAGGATTATATCCTCTCTCGGCTTCCGTAGTATATATTCTCAAATCACTTGTCTCTTTTTTGTTTCTGTTTAACATACCATTCTGACAGTTTGGCCATATTGCTGTGTTGAACAGCTTGTTGCACCTTCCATTAAAGTGTTCACTTTTGTACACATCTTCTTGCTTTATTCATTCAGTTGTGGGGAATGGTTAGTAAGGTTGATTCTGACCTAGGCTATGTTGAGGTCACATATCTACTTTTTAAGTTCATGCTATAGTGCATACAATTTTAGAGATATAGCCTACATGTGCATATGCATTCTTCTTGGTGTTCTCACAAACAGGTGAAATAAATCAGTTTAAATTTGGCCTATGGACATAGCCTGGCCTATTCTCAGCCATTACAAAATCTGTTGTCTGACCATAATTTAACTGATCTGTATACCACTATGCTGCTAGATAACAAAATGCCTGTTTGTTTTATTTCACGTGAGATGTTGATAAATGTGAGCTTCAACAAAATGATGAGCACCTCTCTGAGTGTCACGTTTACGTAAAAAAAAAGTGTGCGTGCACGAGCATGGTCACACGCAAAAGTGTCCCGGTTTCAGACTAGGGAAATCTGGTCACCCTATAATAAAGTGAAAACTTATTCCTATTGTAAACTTGTAGTTATGTCGAATTTGACATTAATTTTGCTTTTCCATGAGTAGATTAGGTTATAAATGTAGAGCGAAGACTGATGTCTTTCAGTGGAATAGGAATTAGATAAGCAGACTTTAAAATGCTATTCAAGACTTCGTTTTGATACATCCAAAAGTTAAAATATTTCCTACCTGTAGTCTTCAGAACTATTGTAAGAGCCATTTTTGATTTGAAGATAAATTGTAATATTGTGCTACAGGAGCACTTGAAATTTTGGTTGAACTTTAGTTTATTTTAGTTGACCTTACTTTGGTTGGTAATATACTTTTATTTTGATACCTGTGAAGAACTTTGGAGCTAAGATGGCTGCCAGTCACCTTTGACCTTAAGAGTCAGTTCAGCAGAGCAGAACAATAGAATTGTTTGAAGGACCTGGTGGTCACACAGCTCTTTACAAGCCTTTAGGAAAGCTATTTTGAAAAAAACTACTTTGAAAGTTTAAAGCTAAGAACAAGTTGGAAATATTTTTAGTTTGGTTTTGATCTTCAGTTGATGCTTTTGATGTACCTTTACTGGATTACTGACTTTCCTTGGAGCCTTTCTGTTAGCATGCTAACCTGGCCTGCTAACACTGCCTGCCGTCCACCTGTCCATCCATCCATCCATCCATCCATCCATCTATCTATCCATCCATCTATCCATCTATCCGTCATCAACCGACAAGGTACATTTTTGTTTATTTGAAAGCTTGTTAAAGGAAGCCACAAGGTCTGCTTGAATCTTGAAATTGGACACAACAAGAGGTAAAGAGCTAAACCATCACAAATTGTTTGGAAAGCATGGACACTTTGGTTAACCGCTAACTATTGAAGCCTTTTGAGTTTAAGATTTTTGAATTGAGGACTTTTTTGATCTTTTGAGTTTTGAGTACAACATTGAACTGAATTGCATTGAAACTTGGGCAATGAATTTTTTTTTTTTAAGAGGATTTTTTGAGTTTGCTTGAAGAGGATCATTGACTTGGAGCGAAACTTGAACATTGAAGATTTTCATAAGTTTTAAGTTTGACTTTGAATGAAGTGGATGACTATTGGAGTATCCTACTGAATTAACTTGGAATTGCTACTGGAGCAAACATCATTTTTGTTTGAAAAGGAAAGCAAGATGCAACTGTTTTTTGTGGATTTGAAGAATTCAACATTAATTACATTTGAATATTTTTGTTTATTGAAATTAAAAAAATGGCTGAACAACTTAAAGCACTTTGCTCCTCACGCAGAGGAAAACTTGGTGTGTGTACGAGGAGGATGAATGAAATGCAGGAATTGATGAAGAGTGGAAATGTAGATGATGTGAATACAGGATTTGAACAATTGAATGCAGCACTATTTGAGTTTGAGCACATTCATCAGTCTGTTCAAGAACTGTTCGATGAAGAAAAAGGATCTGATGATGACTGGTACAGAATGAAAATGCAAACGTTTGAGACATTCTTGAAGGAAGTTGACGCATAGAAGAACACTCAAAGTGACTTACAGCCTGAAGTTACTCCACTGGACAGTGTCTCCAATGTGTCAGCTAAAAGGGGACATGCATGTTCTGCCAGTGTCATTTCCAGAACATCATCAGTCTCTTCTGCCCGAGTAAAGGCTGAAGCTGAATGGGCAGCCCTCGAGAAAAAAACATGCAGCACTAGCGAAAAAACATACATTGCTACAAAGGAAAATGGAAGTTGAAATTGACATGGAAAAAATGGACCTTGAAACAGAGTTGGCAGCGGCAGATGCAAAAATAAGTCTTGCAGAGTGTTGATGCTGAACCAATCTCCTCAACTGAGCTTTTGGAAACATCAGGAGACGGCATGAATGCGTATTTGGAGAGTCATTGCAAGGACGTCAAGGAAGAACTTCAGCCAGAACTATCTCCTGTGGAGTATGTAAAGATTTCTGTTGTTCCCAAGACAGCATTACAACGAGTCTTATGGCCCTTTTCCACTACCCTTTTTCAGCTCACTTCAGCCCGACACGGCTCGCGTTTCAACTACCTTAGAGCAGCGCGACTCGGCTCGCTTCAGCCCTGCTTAGCACCCAAAACTCGCACGGTTTTGGAGTGGGGCTGAAGCGAGCCAAACTGAGCCGAGTGGGGCTAGGGGCGTGAGGAGACACTCCCCTGTGCACTGATTGGTGAGGAGGAGTGTCCTCACACGCCCCGCGAGCACGCTGGGATCTGTAAACACTGTAAACCCGGAAGAAGAATAATTACGAATTATGAGAATTTCTGAAGCCTTATGCGCCTCACCTCATCTATACGCTCTTGCCAGTATCTGTTGGTGTTGTCAGTGACAACAAGCCACAGCACCAAGACCAGCAACACTAACGACTCCATGTTTATTGTTTACTATCCGGGTCGTGAGACTACCGCTTAAAAGGCCACTGATGTCACTGTTTGCACCGCCTAACGACATCACGTGACATCCACCCACTTTTGCTAGCTCCACCCAATGTGTCCACCCACTTCCAGCCAGCATGGTTCAGCGCGGTTGTAGTCGAAATGCAACTCCAACAGCCCCACTCAGCTCGACTCGGCCCAACTCAGCACGGCATGGCTCAGCCCGGCTCAGCCGCGTTGGTAGTGGAAAAGAGGCATTAGTGCCGGACATGAAGCAATGGAGGCCTGACAGGCATGCTCAAGCAACACGGCCACGACAGAACACTCAAGCCGCTACAGGTGCTTCCCATCCACCCATACCTTCATCGTCAGGCAACAACAACACAGGGGACATAGCCGCTCTCATTGTACAACAGCAGAAGATGAATTCACTCCCAACAAGAGATCTTACTGTATTCAATGGAGAGCCTCTGAACTTCAGACCGTTCATGCAAGCCTTTGAACACCGCATTGAAGGCAACACCACTAGTAATAAAGACAGGCTTTATTACCTTGAGCAGTTCACCTCTGGCCAGCCACAGGAGTTGGTCAGGAGCTGTCTTCACATGGATGCTGACAGTGGTTACAGGGAAGCAAAGAGGCTGCTGGAAGTCCACTTTGGGGACGAATTCAAACTTACATCCACCTATATAGATAAAGCCTTGAACTGGATGAACATCCCACCAGACAATGGTGACGCTCTGCAGAGTTATGCTCTACTTCTTCGCAGCTGCTTCAATCTGATGCGCATGCTCAGGTACATGGATGAACTGAATCTTCCTTCAAACCTGAGACTTCTTGTGGCCAAGGTGCCATACAAGATCCGTGAAAAATGGAGAACACATGCTTTTGATATAAGGGAAAGGACTGGTGCAAAGGCCACATTTGGAGACCTTGTTCAGTTCCTGGAAAGGCAGGCCAGGATTCTACAAGACCCCATCTTCGGTAATCTTCAAGGTGTGTCAGTACCCAAGAGACCATCAAAGACAACCACCAGCAGCAGTAAGCCCATTTCGGGGAACAAACAGAAGAGTAAAGGGTCCGGTTTTGCCACAACTATGGCAGTGGTAGATGACAACATTGCAGGGCATTCTACTGCAGGGAATGCCATGCAAGGCTCCAGCCCAATGAAGCTCTGTTCTATCTGTGATGGTCAACATCAGACCGCGTCATGTCTGGAACTGGAAAAGAGGTCTCATAACGCAAGAGTTGAACTCCTCAAGACCAAAGGTATTTGTTTTGGATGTCTGGCTAAAGGGCATATGAGCCGAAACTGCACCGAAAGGGAAACATTCGGTGTGCTCTAAACCCCACCCTACCATCTTAAACATGCCAAAGACCAATGGAAAGACTGTGAACAGTGGGCTGGTTTCACTGAAGGCAGAGACATCTCATGCAAGTAGTGACAGGCAATGCACTCTTTCAGTTGTCCCAGTTCAAGTGAAATTGAAGAACTCAAACCATACAGTGCAGACATACACATTCCTCGACCCAGGGAGCTCTGCAACATTTTGCACAGAACGACTTGGACAAAGGTTGAATGCAATGGGCAAAAACCAACAAACTCTTCTGTGCACGATGGGGCAAAAGAAAGCTGTGAACAGCCTAGTTGTTAGGGGTCTGGAAGTTGCTACACTGGATGCGAAGACATTCATAGACTTACCGGAGACTTGTACTCAGCAGGAAATCCCTGTCAGCAAGGAGCATATCCCCAAGCAGGAAGACCTAAGAAAATGGCCTTACTTCCAGGATATTTGTATACCAAGTATTGATGCAAACATTGACCTCCTTATCAGTATAAATGCACCAAAGTTGATGGAACCCTGGAGAATCATCAATAGCAAGGATAATGGACCCTTTGCTATGAAGACACTGCTTGGTTGGGTGGTGAATGGACTTCATGGTGAAAATACATACACCGACAAGCAAGGCCAAAGGCACGTTCATGCACACCGCATTTCAGTGGAAACACTTGGTGAGCTATTGATTCAGCAGTATCACCATGACTTCCCAGAGAAGAAGTATGATGAAAAGAAACAAATGTCAGTGGAAGACTGCAAATTCATGCAGATCATGGACAGCTCTGCAAAGGTGGTCGATGGACATTACGAGTTGCCGTTACCATTCGGGAAGGACAACCTCACAATGCCAAACAACCGTCACCTAGCAGAACAAAGAATTTTATCATTGAAAAGAAAATTCCAGAAGAACAGTGATTTCCACAAGGAGTACAGGGCCTTCATGGAAACTGTCCTAGCCAGTGGACATGCCAAGCTTGTACCCCAGGACCAGCTGACTCAGCAAGATGGAAAGGTGTGGTACATACCCTATCATGGTGTGTTCCACCCAAAGAAGGGAAACTTGCATGTAGTATTTGACTGCTCTGCAGGCTACCAGGGTACCTCACTCAATGCTGAGCTTCTCCAAGGTCCAAACCTCACAAACACCTTGATTGGCGTTTTGGCACGGTTTCGTCTTGGACAAATTGCCCTCATGGCAGACATAGAGAAAATGTCCCACCAAGTAAAGGTCTCATCTCATCATGTCAACTTCCTCCGTTTCCTTTGGTGGCCAGACGGGGATATCACTTAGCCCCTGAAAGAATACAGAATGATTGTGCATCTTTTTGGTGCAACATCCTCAGCCAGTGCAGCAAGTTACGCGTTGAGGAAGACAGCTGAGGATAACACAGGGTGCTTCTCAGCTGAAGCAACAAGTGCTGTCCAAAACAATTTTTGTGTCGATGACTTGCTCAAGGCTGTTGACAAGGAAAATCATGCCATCGAGCTTTGCAGGGAGCTGAAGTCACTGTGTGCCACTGGAGGATTCACATTGACCAAATGGATTAGCAACAACAAGGTTGTCTTAGCATCCATACCAGAAGCTGACAGGGCCAAGGATGTAAGGAATCTTGACCTTGACATTGAGGACCTGCCCATTGAAAGAGCACTAGGAGTGCAATGGTGTGTCCAAGAAGATACCTTCACCTTCCAAGTAGCCATAAAAGAACGCCCAACCAGCAGACATGGAATTCTCTCCATGGTCAGCTCCATATATGATCCACTTGGATTCCTTGCACCCATCACCTTTCCTGCAAAATGCATTCTACAGGAGTTATGCAAGCAGAACATTGGATGGGATGAGGAGTTACCAGAGATCCATGTCCGCTCTTGGAACCAATGGTGGCAAGACCTCCCAAAGGTGAGGGAGTTCAAGGTCAGTCGCTGTTTTGTTCCCAACAACTTTGGAAACATTATCACAGCCCAGATGCACCACTTCTGTGACGCAAGCGACATAGGGGTATGGCATGGTCACTTACCGGAGGTTGACAAGTAGAAGCAACAGAGTGCATGTCACCTTTCTAATGGGAAAGGCCAGAGTTGCTCCTTTGAAGCAAATGACCACACCTAGGATGGAGCTCACTGCTGCAGTCTTAGCAGTGCGTATAGACAGGATGCTATCTGAGGAGATACACATGAAATTGGAAAGGTCTCTGTTCTGGACAGATAGCATGACTGTTCTGAGATACATGCGGAATGAAAGCAGAAGATTTCAAACCTTTGTGGCCAACCGCCTTAATGTCATCAGAAGCACATCAGAGGGGTGTCAGTGGAAGTACATAGGCACCAAATTGAACCCAGCTGATTGTGCCTCTCGGGGCCTGCACATTGATGTCTTCTTAAAGAAACAGAGCTGGATCAGTGGCCCAGATTTCTTGAACAAACCACCAGATTGCTGGCCAGACTCTCCAGTTGAACTTGTCCTCTTCTCAGGTGATTCTGAACTGAGAAGTTGTCACGGTGAACGTAGCTGTAAAGGACAGCTGTGATGCCACTACTTACCTGATGAACTATTTCTCCACATGGATGAAACTGACGAGGGCTGTTGCATGGTTCCTCAGGCTGAAGTCCATTCTTCTGCAGCTTGCCAAGAAACGCCAAGTAGGGCTTGATCAAAGCAGGCATAAAATGGTCACAAGGCAGAGCAAGCAGCAGACAACTGACCCTTATGTGCTATCAGTCAGTGACATGGAGGATGCAGAGATGGCTATTGTGCAATATTGCCAGAGGCAAGGGTTTGCACATGAGGTATCCTGCCTGCAGAAAGGCATGCAATGTGTAAGCAGGAACAGCTCCATCTACAGGCCAGACCCTTTCATTGACTCTGGCACCTTGAGTGTTGGTGGTCGTCTTAGAAAAATGGCCATGCCCACTGAACAAAGGCATCCTGCAATTCTGCCCAAGGAGCATCATGTCTCCAAACTGTTAGTTTGTCATACCCATGAAGAAGTTGGACACAGTGGAAGGAATTTTACTCTCTCCAAACTTAGGCAGAGATACTGGATCCCCTGTGCCAACCCCCTTGCCAGGAAGGTAATCAATGAATGCACAACATGTAGAAAAGCCCATTCCAATGCTGGTCAACAGAAGATGGCAGATCTCCCTGTGGATAGGCTTATCCCCGATCTACCACCCTTTACCCATGTAGGGGTTGATTACTTTGGACCACTGGAAGTAAGACGAGGCCGTAGCATTGTGAAGCGCTATGGAGTGATTTTCACCAGCCGAGCTATACATCTGGAAGTTGCACAGTCACTCGACACTGACTCTTGCATTCAGTCGCTTCATTACCAGAAGGGGGCAAGTCTCAGAGTTGCGATCTGACAATGGAACAAACCTTGTCTCAACTGAGGAGTTGAAAGAAGCATTGAAATCTTGGAACTTGCAACAAATACAGCAAAGTCTGCTCCAAAAGGGAGTAAAATGGACCTTTAATCCTCCCCATGGTGCCCATCATGGAGGGATATGGGAGAGACTCATTTGCATGGTCAAGAGGATACTACAGACTGTGACTGGTCAACAACATCTGGACGATGAAGGCCTTCAAACAGTGATGTGCGAGATTGAGGCCATTCTTAATAGTCGTCCACTCACAACTATGTCGGATGATCCGAATGACTTGGAGCCATTAACACCTAACCATCTTTTGAATCTGAAAGTCCAGCCTGTACTACCTCCAGAGTTGTTCACAAAGGAAGACGCGTATACAAGGCGCCACTGGAAGCAAGTGCAGTACATTGCCGATCTATTCTGGAAGCGGTGGACCCAAGAATATCTGCCCTTTTACAGATGAGGCAAAAGTGGACTCGCGTCAAGCGCAATTTCCAACAAGGAGACATAGTACTTGTAGCAGACGCCACTGCACCACGAGGATCATGGATGTTGGCCAGGGTCACAGAAGCCCTTCCTGATTCCAAAGGCTTGGTCCGCAGTGTGCGACTTCAGACCAAAACAAGTCAGCTCGAAAGACCCGTCAGCAAGATTTGCCTGCTGGTAGATGGTCAGCAAACTAAAGCTGACTAGGCCAACATGGACTTGCGCACGTGTGCGCACACATACAGATGCATGCACTGATTCTTGCACACAGTAGACATTGAATATGGCTCTTGAGAAAAAAATAGATTAATTTATTATAGCTAGCATCCCTTCGTAGCTATAAGGGGCGGGCCATGTAAGAGCCATTTTTGATTTGAAGATAAATTGTAATATTGTGCTACAGGAGCACTTGAAATTTTGGTTGAACTTTAGTTTATTTTAGTTGACCTTACTTTGGTTGGTAATATACTTTTATTTTGATACCTGTGAAGAACTTTGGAGCCAAGATGGCTGCCAGTCACCTTTGACCTTAAGTCAGTTCAGCAGAGCAGAACAATAGAATTGTTTGAAGGACCTGGTGGTCACACAGCTCTTTACAAGCCTTTAGGAAAGCTATTAGAAAGCTATTTTGAAAAAACTACTTTGAAAGTTTAAAGCTAAGAACAAGTTGGAAATATTTTTAGCTTGGTTTTGATCTTAAGTTGATACTTTTGATGTACCTTTACTGGATTACTGACTTTCCTTGGATCCTTTCTGTTAGCATGCTAACTCGGCCTGCTAACCCGGCCTGCTAACACTGACTGCCTGCCTGCCGGCCTGCCTTCCATCCATCCGTTCATCCGACAAGGCACATCTTTGTTTATTTGAAAGCTTGTTAAAGGAAGCCACAAGGTCTGCTTGAATCTTGAAATTGGACACAACAACTATAGTGGCAAATGTCAAAATTTAACGACATGATAGGATTTCCCAGGCTGACAATTCACATCAACCTTTATGTGTTATATAATTTGGATGCACTAAGACTTTCCTTAGCTCCAGTGAACAGTTATAAAGTTATTATTGAGCATATGTTATATTGAGTTATGCTAAAATTTCTTATCTGTCATATAAGTTTATGATTGGGTGGTTTTGCCATTTTGTAATGGGTGCTGAGTAGCAATAATCAATATGGTACAAGTCATTGGATGGAATTTTAGCTAGTTTATTTCAGCCAGTGATGACAGTAGCTTGGAGTATAAACCCCTTGGAGAGGAGAAAAAGCATGAGGCAGTTGTTTAAAGCACCTTCACTTTTGTGAGCCTTAGGAGAAATCATGTGTTTTGCAAGCAGTTTATGTACTGCCAATTTAGTTTTCCACTGTTCATTTTTATGGGCTTGTTTTTTATAGAAAGCTGTGAAGTAGCATACATTTAAAATGCCATATCCACATCCCTCCCCTGAGAATTGTGCTGCTGCTATACATTGCAGTTATAGCTAATGGCTTAAATAATGTTATCGGCATTTTTTTGTATGGATCCACTGGCATAGCTTTTTAATCACGTTTTGAATATGTAGTGAATTGGATGATTATAATGCATACTGTGTTCTCTTTATAGCTTCCTGCAACTGCAAACAAGCTGAGCACATATTCTACTATACAAACCAGAGATGCACCGATTGACCGGCTGCCGATCGGAATCGGCCGATTTTCACGTGATCGGCCATGACCGGCGACCGGCCGGTCAAAATTAAAATATGCCGATTTTCTGCCGATCAAAACTTGTGTATCACATAGAGATGAAAGTGGAAATACTCGTAATTCGCAACTAAAAGGCTGCAGCTCCACTGGCAGCTTGAACATGCTTTCTAGTCCGATTGTGTTGCGCTTGCGCAGAACAGTGTCAGTCCTGCGCGCCTAACGAGCTCCGGTGCGCGCGCCGTTAACAACAACGAAATTCACTATATTTGGATATCCACATATAGTGAAATTATTTTTGTGCCAGATATTGGATGTGAAAAGAAGAAAACGTTTGTGGTTGTGTGAATTTCCCATTACAGGAATGTTAGCCTATTACCAAACATCTAGTTAGATTTGTACAAAGAGAGAAAGAAAAAAAAATGTCTTTTTGTTTGTTTTACAGCCTTGGTTGCACTTGATTCCATTGGAAATTACTCTACAAATACACATTTGACAAAGATGATAGAATGGCTATGGTATAAGTATGACTGGAAATTATTTTTGTATTTTGATACTGAATGAAGAAATGGGTTGTTCTATAAGGCACAAGTTTTCAGATCTAAACAGGCTTATGAAAGTGTGTTCCATAGCAGTAGGCAAATAATATATGAGGGGGAAGTTGGTTTTGTGCCAGATATTGGATGGGAAAAGAAAAAAATGTTTGTGTGAATTTCCTATTTCAGGAATTAATGTTAATACCAAACATGAAGAAAGATTTTACAAAGAACAATGTCTTTTTGTTTGTTTTCAACCTTTGAGGTGTTAAATTTATGACTGAAAATCTGGCAGAATGTTCTATTAAAGAAAAGATAAAAAGAAAATAGTCTGTGTGTGCTGTGAAGTGGTTTGAAAAAATGAAATCGGAATCGGCCAAAATGGGTATCGGCAGGTCACACTCCATGGAAAATCGGAAATCGGAATCGGCCCAAAAAATTGCAATCGGTGCATCTCTAATACAAACATGTTACTTAAAATACATTCAAGCTGCTGTGGGCTTCTGTGAAGGTTATGAATCTCACAAAGATTTATTTTGTCAGTTCTCCGTTTGATGTCGCCAGTGGGAGGGAGGTTTGCCTTTTTTGTACTTAATTGAACAAAAGGCAACATCAAGTTGTTTTTTTTTTTGGAACAACCTATATTTGAGGATTTTTGTTGAAATTACCACATTTAAAAACTCTACAATTAATCTATCCAGGAAATAGGCATTTATTATTAAATATATAATCGGTCTTTAGAAATTATTTTTGTTTTATTACAGACACAAGTGTTTTATTGGGAAATACACCACTTGTATACTTCATACGAACTACAACTGGGACATTGAGTAACATTTTCCAGCATCATTTGTGAGGGTATCAGTTTTGATTAACTTGTGTAGTTTGTGAATGTGTTAGAATAATAAAAAAAAATTCTCATTGGTTTGAAGATATGAAGTTTGTCTCATGTTGACAAACTAATTTTATATGAAATACTTCCCAGACCAGAGTAACATTTTCCAATATCTTCACTCGTAAGGATGTCAATTCCACGGTTTTTCCGCTGACTTGATGTGCATTGTCAAAACAGCGAACGGGTTCAAAATTAAAATTCTTTTGAATAACTCCTATTTTTTGTGGATGTGTCTATATAATAAAAAGAAAATTACATGGTGGTGCGAGGATATGACGTTTATCTTCTTGTGGTGAAAAATATTTCACCACTCGAAGATAAATGGTTTCTTCCTGCCACTGAAATATCCTTTATATATTGTAACAATTTCAATGTAATATGTACACAAGTCCCCTCAAAGTATTGGAACAACAAACCAGTGGGAATAATCTAGCCTTCTTGGATTGTGTTGTACACATTAGACAAGACAGGAGCCTTAGCATCAAGGTCTATCAGAAACCCACACACACAGACCAATACCTACTCTTTCACTCACACCACCCACTGGAACACAAATTGGGGGTCATTAGGACCTTGCAACACAGGACTCAGAACATTCCTACAACAGTAGAGGGAAAAGAGAAGGAACAAAATCACATCAAGAAAGCACTTCAGAACTGTGGGTATCCCAACTGGGCTTTCTTCAAGAGCAGAAAAAGGAACATAACGAACAAGGAAGATAACAGGAACAAGCACAAGAACATTGTCATTCCCTACATTTCTGGTTTATCTGAGAAACTCAGGAGGACCTTCTACAAACACAACCTTCTGGTACATTTCAGACCCAGTAACACCCTGAAGCAGAAACTGGTCCACCCTAAGGACAGAATAGCCAGACACAAACAGGACAATGTAGTGTATGCAATTCAGTGCAGTGAGGAATGCATGGACTCGTGTGTGTGTGTGTGTGTGTGTGTGTGTATATATATATATATATATATATATATTGGGGAAACAAAACAACCGCTTCACATGTGCATGGCTCAACACAGGAGAGCCAGTTCCTCAGGCCAGGACTCTGCTGTCTATCTTCATCTTAACAACAAAGGACACTCATTTCAGGATTGCAATGTACACATTTTAGCCAGAGAGGATCGTTGGTATAAGCGAGGAGTTAAAGAAGCCATTTTTGTCAACCTGGAATGACCATCACTGAACAGAGGTGGTGGTCTAAGACATCATTTATCAGCCACCTACAGTGCAGTGCTTGGCACACTTCCCAGACAACTGAATGCACACCAAAACCCAGCTGTTTTCAGTGACCCACAGGAGGACAGAGAGAACCAGCAACCCATTGATCACCCCAACGACTCTCTAGGCCGTTCACACTCAGCCCCCAGTGACCCACACCAACAGGATAACTCAACGACACCTTAGGATTGCTTGTCATCCATGAGAGGATAAATACCTGATACTCCCTATTAGTCAGACAGAACTGAAGAAGCCTTTCGGATGATAGGTGAAACGTCTTCAAGAATCTCTTTTTTTCTAGTAGGTAAACTAGTGTCTAAGTATAAACTTTTTGTAGACTGGCCTTGCTGTTACAAACAGACTTCCAAATTCATCCTTATGTCTCCTTCATGTACTGACTCATTATATAGTTAAATTTCTAGGTTGATGAATAGCTATTTAATTGATAGATTACATGGTGTGCTGCAAGAAATCCACTGAGGGTTCCCCCCCCCACACTTTTGGCTGTTTTCTATTAAATTGGTGCAGTCAATACATTAATCAGCAGTCCAATGAGAGAAACTCAACATTCATTAACTTATTAAAGACTTGAACAATAACAAATGTGAACAATGGCAAAACATCTAAACATACAAAGAGGTCAAATGGCAGAGAATAAATCCCTCAACGTCAAATTCAAGTGTCATATGCACAGTAAGGACATGTCCTCTTACACACTGAAATTCTTAGTTTGCTGTCTACCATGAATGCCAATTACAAATAAATAAATAGGCAGAAGAAATAATACAAAGCAAAGGCAATATAGTGCAAAATAAAAAAAAAACAGTATAGTACAAAATAAAGGTAAATGTAGTGCAAAATAGGTGCTATGAGATACTATAAATATTTAGTATCTCAATGTTCAACAGCCCCAGATGAGCTAGATAACCACTGTACATTCAGTTTTAAAGTGACTTATAGGCTTTGTTGTGCAAAGGGGAATATATATATATATTTTTTTAGCGCAACAATGAATTTTACCTCAACAAACTGGTCATACCATGCTGCCTGCAAATGGACACATCAAAAACGGAAAAGGGTATTCTCTCTGGCTACATCATGGCTTGAAGAGGGCCCTGGTACTAAAGTATCCATAACCTTAACCATAAGATACAACCCCGATTCCAAAAAAGTTGGGACAAAGAAGAAATTGTAAATAAAAACAGAATGCAATGATGTGGAAGTTTCAAAATTCCATATTTTATTCAGAATAGAACATAGATGACATATCAAATGTTTAAACTGAGAAAATGTATCATTTAAAGAGAAAAATTAGGTGATTTTTAAATTTCATGACAACAACACATCTCAAAGTTGGGACAAGGCCATGTTTACCACTGTGAGACATCCCCTTTTCTCTTTACAACAGTCTGTAAACGTCTGGGGACTGAGGAGACAAGTTGCTCAAGTTTAGGGATAGGAATGTTAACCCATTCTTGTCTAATGTAGGATTCTAGTTGCTCAACTGCCTTAGGTCTTTTTTGTTGTATCTTCCGTTTTATGATGTGCCAAATGTTTTCTATGGGTGAAAGATCTGGACTGCAGGCTGGCCAGTTCAGTACCCAGACCCTTCTTCTATGCAGCCATGATGCTGTAATTGATGCAGTATGTGGTTTGGCATTGTCATGTTGGAAAATGCAAGGTCTTCCCTGAAAGAGACGTCGTCTGGATGGGAGCATATGTTGCTCTAGAACCTGGATATACCTTTCAGCATTGATGGTGTCTTTCCAGATGTGTAAGCTGCCCATGCCACACGCACTAATGCAACCCCATACCATCAGAGATGCAGGCTTCTGAACTGAGCGCTGATGACAACTTGGGTCGTCCTTCTCCTCTTTAGTCCGAATGACACGGCGTCCCTGATTTCCATAAAGAACTTCAAATTTTGATTTGTCTGACCACAGAACAGTTTTCCACTTTGCCACAGTCCATTTTAAATGAGCCTTGGCCCAGAGAAGACGTCTGCGCTTCTGGATCATGTTTAGATACGGCTTCTTCTTTGAACTATAGAGTTTTAGCTGGCAACGGCGGATGACACGGTGAATTGTGTTCACAGATAATGTTCTCTGGAAATATTCCTGAGCCCATTTTTTGATTTCCAATACAGAAGCATGCCTGTATGTGATGCAGTGCCGTCTAAGGGCCCGAAGATCACAGGCACCCAGTATGGTTTTCCGGCCTTGACCCTTACGCACAGAGATTCTTCCAGATTCTCTGAATCTTTTGATGATATGCACTGTAGATGATATGTTCAAACTCTTTGCAATTTTACACTGTCGAACTCCTTTCTGATATTGCTCCACTATTTGTCGGCGCAGAATTAGGGGGATTGATGGTCCTCTTCCCATCTTTACTTCTGAGAGCCACTGCCACTCCAAGATGCTCTTTTTATACCCAGTCATGTTAATGACCTATTGCCAATTGACCTAATGAGTTGCAATTTGGTTCTCCAGCTGTTCCTTTTTTGTACCTTTAACTTTTCCAGCCTCTTATTGCCCCTGTCCCAACTTTTTTGAGATGTGTTGCTGTCATGAAATTTCAAATGAGCCAATATTTGGCATGAAATTTCAAAATGTCTCACTTTTGACATTTGATATGTTGTCTATGTTCTATTGTGAATACAATATCAGTTTTTGAGATTTGTAAATTATTGCGTTATTATGAACGTTATCAGCTAAAATTGTACTTGCTTACTATAGCTAGCTGCTCACATGGTTAATGCAGCAGAAATACTAAAAATCAGTCTGCATGAGCCTTAACCCCAAAGCCCTTTATTTCACAGATTGCCCTGTAAATACATTATCAAAAAAATACTGCTCATCTCCTTCTGCTTCAACTGGAGGGAGGGTTTCCTAATTCTGAGGCTGCATCTGTGCATGTTGAGGGTAGACCTCATAAATGAACAATCTAGTTATTAGCATGCATGTTAACCTAGCTGGCACACTAGCTGTACAGTGGACCTACAAATTCACTGAGCTCTTTGCAGACCAAAATTGCATTCATTACTCCTCTCATTTTCAGTGGCAATAAAGGTGACCTATGAAATATTTAAGTAAAATGACACTGCATTGTAAATTAAGTTGTTAGCTTGATCATCCAAGCAGTAGTTAAGGCACAATAATAATCTTCTGTTGCATTAACGTTATCAGATTTTAGTACTTCCACATTGGCTTCACTTTTCAGGACCGGAGATTGCTGCTTGCTTATAACCTTTCCTAGAGTGTTTGTTTCCTAGAGTTCCTTGCTTCTTAGCAATAGTTGCTTCTCTGCGGTCTTGGCTGATCTTTCTTTAGCATGATGTAAACACACACGCTCCAGAACACTAAACTGCCAAAAGTTTCATTTTTACAGAGTCACACTTCTTGATAAACTAAGCATGTGCATTTTGTTAGGAACACCTGGCTGCTAATTGTTCATTTAATTATGGCAAATCTCAGAAGTGTGTACATTAAATACTCTATTTTGAGGGGGCTCTTTGTACTGTCGGTCATAATTGTCAGAATTATAAAAGAAAACCTTTAACATTTTAGTTCACATGTAATGAGTAGAATATATTAAATTGTCACTTTTAAATAACTGATGGAAAATATTGATTTTCCATGATATTCTAATTGTTTGAGATGCACTAGTATATAGGGGTGTGTGTGGTACTGTGCAAAAGTCTTAGGCACATGTAAAGAAATGCTATAAACCAAAAATGGCTTAAAAATTGTCATTACAAAAATACTATAAAACAGCAGTAAGCCATAATAAGTAAAACAGTCAGTATTTGGTGTGAGACAACCGTCTGCTTAAAAAAAAAAAGTAGTCTTGGGCACAATTAGTGCAGTTTTATAAGGAAAAGAGCTGTAGGTTTTACTGAGCATTTTGCAGAACCAGCCACAGTTCTTCTGGACACTGTCACACTTGATTCTTAATTTTGCAGTGAAACCCAGTAGCCTTCATTGTGTTTTTCTTTTTTTCAATCTGAAAAGTGGTGTTTTATGTAGTATGCTGCTCAGATGTAAACAGGTTTTTTTTTTTTTCTGAAACATTTTATTTTATGCTGGAAAATTAATGTTTGGAACTCTAAAATGTTTTTGTACTGACTCGATAATGTAGAAGTCATAAAAATCTATAACAAAGTTTGTATGGAAAAAAAGCATGCTTAAGACTTTTGCACAGTACTCTGTGTGTGTATACATACAGTTAGGTCCATAAATATTTGGACAGAGACAACATTTTTCTAATTTTGGTTCTGTACATTACCACATTGAATTTTGAACAAAACAATTCAGATGCAGTTGAAGTTCAGACTTTCAGCTTTAATTCAGTGGGTTGAACAAAATGATTGCATAAAAATGTGAGGAACTAAAGCATTTTTTTTAAACACAATCCCTTCATTTCAGGGGCTCAAAAGTAATTGGACAAATGAAATAATTGTAAATAAAATGTTCATTTCTAATACTTGGTTGAAAACCCTTTGTTGGCAATGGCTGCCTGAAGTCTTGAACTCATGGACATCACCAGACGCTGTGTTTCCTCCTTTTTAATGCTCTGCCAGGCCTTTACTGCAGCAGTTTTCAGTTGCTGTTTGTTTGTGGGCCTTTCTGTCTGAAGTTTAGTCTTTAACAAGTGAAATGCATGCTCAATTGGGTTGAGATCAGGTGACTGACTTGGCCATTCAAGAATATTCCACTTCTTTGCTTTAATAAACTCCTGTGTTGCTTTGGCTTTATGTTTTGGGTCATTGTCCATCTGTATTATGAAATGCCAACCAATCAGTTTGACTGCATTTGGCTGGATTTGAGCACACAGTATGTCTCTGAATACCTCAGAATTCATCCGGCTGCTTCTGTCCTGTGTCACATCATCAATAAACACTAGTGACCCAGTGCCACTGGCAGCCATGCATGCCCAAGCCATCACACTGTCTCCGCCGTGTTTTACAGATGACGTGGTATGCTTTGGATCATGAGCTGTACCACACCTTTGCCATACTTTTTTCTTTCCATCATTCTGGTAGAGGTTGATCTTGGTTTCATCTGTCCAAAGAATGTTCTTCCAGAACTGTGCTGGCTTTTTTAGATGTTTTTTAGCAAAGTCCAATCTAGCCTTTTTATTCTTGAGGCTTATGAGTGGCTTGCACTGTGCAGTGAACCCTCTGTATTTACTTTCAGGCAGTCTTCTCTTTATGGTAGATTTGGATATTGATACGCCTACCTCCTGGAGAGTGTTGTTCACTTGGTTGGCTGTTGTGAAGGGGTTTCTCTTCACCATGGAAATTATTCTGCGATCATCCACCACTGTTGTCTTCTGTGGGTGTCCAGGTCTTTTTGCATTGATGAGTTCACCAGTGCTTTCTTTCTTTCTCAGGATGTACCAAACTGTAGATTTTGCCACTCTTAGTATTGTAGCAATTTCTCGGATGTTTTTTTTTTTTTCTGTTTTCGCAGCTTAAGGATGGCTTGTTTCACCTGCATGGAGAGCTCCTTTGACCGCATGTTTTATTCACAGCAGAATCTTCCAAATGCAAGCACCACACCTCAAATAAACTCCAGGCCTTTTATCTGCTTAATTGAGAATGACATAACGAAGGAATTGCCCACACCTGCTTATGAAATAGCCTTTGAGTCAACTGTCCAATTACTTTTGGTCCCTTTAAAAACAGGGTGGCACATGTTAAGGAGCTGAAACTCCTAAACCCTTTATCCAATTTTAATGTGGATACCCTCAAATGAAAGCTGAAAGTCTGGACTTTGTCCATGTCCATTATATAACTATAACTTGAATATGTTTCAGTAAACAGGTAAAAAAAAACAATTTGTGTCAGTGTCCAAATATATATGGACCTAACTGTATATACACACACGAGGGATGCAACAGTACATGGTATGTTATTGAATTGTTCAGTACATCCCCTATGGTTCAACACACACAAATGAACCTCGATTACAGTACAGATGTCAGAAGTAGTAGTTTTCTATAATTACCAAAACTTGCTTAGTGCGCTGCAGACTACATGCACATTGTGTATTCAGATCAGTGGAACATTGCCGGAGCCTATTAGAATTTCCCTGGAGCCTATCAGCGCTCTGTATGCAAATGTGACCTGGAGAAGAGAAAGGAAATTAAAAACATTTCTCAGCCCCAGCGTAAAAATGGCAACCACTAGCGAGGCAGAGAAAAGCAAATCTGAAGAGGCCCCACCATCTTTTAAAGCCGCTGTGTGGGAATATTTTGGTTTCAGTGGTAAATACAATGACGAGAGTAAGATTGTACACAAAGTACAGTTTGCAAACATTGTTATGCCACTGTTGGCTACTCAAGTGGAAACACTGAATACAATGTCGCATTTGTGTTGCCGTCACCCTTACAGATGGAGCTGGTGCAAGGCGAGTCCACTCCTTAACGAAAATGCAACAATCACTGCTGTCTTCCAGCAATAACTCAAAACAAATTCAGAAAGACAAAGAAATAATCAAAGCAGAGGGAGTATTTTTGCCCAAGAATTGCAGCCCTATTCAGTGGTTACTGACTCAGGATTTTGTCACCTGATGAGCAAAATTGAACCACATTACAATGTCCCCTCCTGCACACATTTTAGCAATAACGTAATTCCCAAACTTTATGAAACATCACGGAGAGAATTGAAAAGCAGTTGGCACAGACATCGTATCTAGCTCTCTTCACTGATGGTTGATCTTCAGAACAACTGAAAGCTACCTCACTGTGACAGTTCGCTATGTACTGGTTTGGGAGATGAGGAGTCACATATTGCAAACTCGTTCCCTACATGAGGGCCATACAAGCACACCTTTAGCCCTAGAATTAATGAATGCTGTGACTAAATGGAAGCTACAGAGCCCAAATATCACGATCCTAGTCATGACAGATAATAAACAAAACAATGTGAATGTCATCCATAAAGCTGATGGGTTTGAGCCAAACATTGGATGTTTTGTATACATCCTGAATCTTGCAGCCAAGAGGGCAGTCTCTCTCATGGCAGTGTCTTGCTTCCTGGGGAATGTCAGAAAAGTGGTGACATTTTCACAAAAGCACCACTGCTCACCAAGTTGCAACAGTCAAGCAAGAGATGCTAGATATACCGAAGCACAAATTAATCCATGATATCACAACCTGTTGGAATACAGGTTTATGACATGCTGGAATGTTATATGGAACAGCAACCAGCCAACTACTGCTGTATTGGACAAGGCTGTGAAGAAGTCAGTCAAAGACATAGTTATGTTGACTGACAGTGAACTGAAGCTGGCAGAAGAACACATTCAGCTACTCAGCAATCCACACTCCATTCCAGTTGGTGGCAGTAATGAACCAATTTATTCTTTGCTAACCATCAATAAACTTCAAAAGAGAAAGCAATGACAACTCTCATGAGCAGTGAAACAAGTCCCACCTCATCAATGAGTATCCCTAAGAAAATGATTCTGAAATCCATGGCACCAGGTCCTGAGGACAGTACAATCATCAGGGAGGCCAAGGCAGCCATCACTCAGGACTTGGAGAGAAACACAGACTCCGATCTTCTAGACTACCTTGATCCAAGGTTTAAATTACTGCCTTTCCTAGATGAAGTCTGCTGTGACAGTCTACAAGGATCTCAGAAATTGTGGAGCATGTTCATCAGATCTCATCTCATCTCTAGCCACTTTATCCTGTTCTACAGGGTTGCAGGCAAGCTGGAGCCTATCCCAGCTGACTATGGGTGAAAGGCAGGGTACACCCTGGACAAGTCGCCAGGTCATCACAGGGCTGACACATACACAGACAACCATTCACACTCACACCTACAGTCAATTTAGAGTCACCAGTTAACCTAACCTGCATGTCTTTGGACTGTGGGGGAAACCGGAGCACCCGGAGGAAACCCACGTGGACACCAGGAGAACATGCAAACTCCGCACAGAAAGGCCATTGCTGGCCACGGGGCTCGAACCCGGACCTTCTTGCTGTGAGGCGACAGCACTAACCACCACCATGCCGCCTACCCTCACTCATCTTTTGAAATTCATTTTTTGTTGTCTTTCCCACTTCCTTCCTTGTTTGCAGAGACTTTTTGTGTTCCTCTAATTATTTACCCTATTTAAAGGTACAGTCACTGATTCTAATTCAATGCAATTTTTGGAAAATTCACTGAATATCTCCTCACAGTCCACTAGCTTTCCATTCTGTGTGTGTGGAGGAAAAAGTGTTCATACATAGCCCTGTCTCTGTAAATGGGAAACAAAGAAGGTAGCTTGGACCGGAGCTTCCTCCAGGTGCTCCAGTTTCCCCCACAGTCCAATAGCTAGACAATGCTATTCTAGCCAATCACCAACAGAGGCGGGGTGTGCATACTCAGGCACAGGACAGGGGGGAGGGGGAAGCCAGGGAAAGGGGGTGGTGGGAGCAAGAGCAATCCACACTCCATTCCAGTTGGTGGCAGTAATGAACCAATTTATTCTTTGCTAACCATCAATAAACTTCAAAAGAGAAAGAAGAGAAGGCCATTGGGTGGATGGTAAGCATTATAAGCGGTGGGTGTGTAAAGAGGCTGAGAAAACCAAACCATCGCCAGGTGGCTCTTCTGTCCATGCTTTCCAATGGCTACTCACTGGACAATATCTGACTCCAGCAGACTACTCATTGTGAGTTTAGAAACTGCCGTGTCTTTTTCACAGAGACGTGGCTCAGCGAAAGAGTACCAGATGGCATCTAGATGGGCTTGTCTTGTTTCATGCCAATAGAAATGCATTTCTCTGTGGGAAGGCTAATGGTGGTTGCTTGCATGTTTACATCAGCCTGGTGTAGGAACTCAGTGCTAGTTTCTAGTTACTGCTCATCATTTTACTCACACTAGAGCTGTATACTGGTTGGCGCTGCACTGTCGTTTACTGTGGGTGTTTTTTTTAAACTTATTGCCCTGTTTTAGTAATTGTTGTATGGTCTGTCTTGTGCTGTTTACACATGCACACTTTATGTAGTTCTGTGGAGGTGTGAGTAGTCTTATTTAGTTTTGTGTAGTCTCATGTAGTTCAGTTGTATGCATAATAGACCTGGAGAAATGTTAGTACAGTTCACTTTCACTGTGTACTATCTCAGCTGCATACAGTATGGCTGAAATGACAATAAAGACACTTGGCTTGACCTGATCATGTTGTTTGTTTGTACAAGGTTTTCAAAGGGTTTTATAGGCACATACTAGTGCATGCCAAGCAATTAGAATATTATGGAAAAAGTTCAATATTTTCGATCAGATATTTAAGAAAGTGAAACTTTACTATATTCTAGACTCAACACTAAATGTAAACTAAAACATTTCAAGCATTATATCTCAACATATTAGAGTATTTCATTTCAAGTTTGAGTAAACACAGTATTTATACTGTTATCTTTTGGTCTAGTTCAATACACACAACCACAATCATGGGGAAGACTGCTGACTTGAGAGTTGTCCAGAAGGCCATCATCGACACCCTCCACAAGGAGGGTAAGCCACAGAAGGTCATTGCTGAAAAGGCTGGCTGGAAAAGGTGAGCAAGCAACAGGGATAATCACAGCCTTGAGAGGATTGTTAGTCGAATTAAGGAGGGCTTCACAAGGAGTGGACTGAGGCTGGTGTATCGAGCCACCATGCATGGACATCTTCAGGAAAGGGGCTGTGTCAGAAGTATCTTAGCTGGGCTAAAGAGAGAAAGAACTGGACTTTTGCTCAGTGATCCAAAGTTCTTTTTTCAGATGAAAGTAAATTTTGCATTTCATTTGGAAATCAAGGCCCTAAAGTCTGGAGGAAGAGTGGAGAGGTGCAGAATCCAATGCGTTTGAAGTCCAGTGTGAAGATTTTACAATCTGTAATGATTTGGGGTGCCATGTCATCTGCTGGTCTTAGTCCTTTTCATGCTTCCGTCTACTGACAAGCTTTATGAAGATGCCAATTTCCTTTTCCAGCAGGACTTGGCACCTGCCCACAGTGCCAAAAATACTACCAAGTGATTTGCTGACCATGATATTACTGTGCTTGATTGGCCAGCCAACTTGCCTGACCTGAACCCCATAGATTCTCTATGTGGTATTGTCAAGAGGAAGATGAGAAGCAACCAACCCAAAAATACAGACAAGCTGAAGGTCATGATCAATGCAACCTGAGCTTCAGTAACACCTCAGAAGTGCCACAGGCTGATTGCCTTCATGCCATGCAACATTGATGCAGTAATTTGTCATGAAGGAGTTCCAACCAAGTATTGAGTGTATAAATGAACATACTTTTCAGAAGTTGAACATTTTCTGTACTGGCAGCACAGTGGTGTAGTGATTAGCACTGTCACCTCACAGCAAGACGGTTCCTGGTTTGAACCTCATGGCTGACGGGGGCCTTTCTGTGTGGAGTTTGCATGTTCTCCCCATGTCTGCATGGGTTTCCTCCAGGTGCTCCAGTTTCCCCCACAGTTCAAAGACATGCAGGTTAGGTAAAATGCCCAGCCACTGGGTTTGTACAAGATAGTGCATACTTATTGCCGGTAATTTTAGATACTGCATTTCTGACTTTCATGAGCTATAAGCCATAAACATAAAAATTAAAACCAAAAAGGCTTGAAATATTTAACTTTGTGTAATTAATATAGAATATATAAGTTTACCTTTTTGAATTAAATTATGAAAATAACTGTAAGAGCCATTTTTATGTTTTGTTTATTATGGTGTTTTTCATACGGTAGGTGTGTCCTGTAGGGGTCATTCTTAGGATAGCTAATTGTACAGTATAAGTGGGAACCTTTTCCGCAGGTGACAGGTGTTGCTGGAAGACAGGTGCACACAGTTTCTTGACTGCTTTGCTTGACACGCTATGCTGGGCGAGCAGGAGTTTTGTATTGGTGGCGAACTGTACTGCGGTAAATAAATTTACAATTTTAAGCATCTTATACTCTAAGTTAATCACTAGATATTACTTGACAGGCGAGTGTGTCCATTAACAAGGCACCATCCAGCATCCCTCAGCTGTTTCAAGTATTAGACTTAGCTGCTTATACTTCAGTCAAAAAACCGTGTTTAGCTTATTTTATGTGGGAGTTTCATCGCTTTACCATTGAGTTTAAATGTATTATTAGAAAAGGAAAGTCTATGCATCAATGTTGCTTATGACCAGCTGCAACTACGGTATGGCAAGAGGACGCTGGTCTGTTTAACTTTGTGGATTATATATGCAAGTCCTCGTGCCTTTGGACCAAGGCTATTTACCAGTGTGACAAAAGACACCGGAGCTGCTCTACAAACGCTGGCAGAGGAGTTGGTTTAACAGATTCTTCATGGCGCCCAACACGAGGAGGTATGTGTAGTAGCGCTACTTAAATTGAAATGGCCATTTAAGTTTGTGTGCACACATCGGGGTGCAAATCCAATGCATTGGTGATTGAACAAGATAATTAACTTTACAAGCTAATTGCATTAGAGCGCACTTGTGATTATTCCATTGGATTATGTAAGCATCTGAAACAGTGGGCAGGCTTGTGGAGGCCTCTCAACAATGTTTCTGTTGACAAGGTGGAAAAGAGTAAAGAAAAGCATGTTGTGAAATTAACTCCTAAAGCCTTTGATGAAAAGATTGTAAAGTTACAGAGTGATAGAAAATATGTATTAAATAAGGCTGCTAATTTAAGAAAAAAATGTGCAAGGTCTGATGCAAAAAAGAGATGTGGATAAGGTACAAAAGGCTCTTGTTGATCTTCTAAACTTATGTGATGAAGCAAAGGATATTCATGGTTCTTTGAGTATGCTACCTGAAAGTGAAAAGGACAAACATGCCATATGGTTTAAAGCAAAAATGATTGTGAATAATGACTTTAATGTTGAAGTAAAACCGTGGATATCATATGCTGAACATAATGAAAAAAATTGTAAATGAGGTTGTTAATGAGAGAATTTTAACTGAGGTTACTAATGAAATGACTTTAAATGAGGTCACTAATGATAAAGTTGATGGTATTAATCCAGAGGACAGCATTTCAAATGTTGGGAGCAGACATTCAACTAAAAGGAGTACAACCCCTGATTCCAAAAAAGTTGGGACAAAGTACAAACTGTAAATAAAAACGGAATGCAATAATTTACAAATCTCAAAAACTGATATTGTATCCACAACAGAACATAGACAACATATCAAATGTCGAAAGTGAGACATTTTGAAATTTCATGACAGCAACACATCTCAAAAAAGTTGGGATAGGGGCAATAAGAGGCTGGAAAAGTTAAAGGTACAAAAAAGGAACAGCTGGAGGACCAAATTGCAACTCATTAGGTCAATAGGTCATTAACATGACTGGGTATAAAAAGAGCATCTTAGAGTGGCAGCGGCTCTCGGAAGTAAAGATGGGAAGACGATCACCAATCCCCCTAATTCTGCACCGACAAATAGTGGAGCAATATCAGAAAGGAGTTCGACAGTGTAAAATTGCAAAGAGTTTGAACATATCATCTACAGTGCATAATATCATCAAAAGATTCAGAGAATCTGGAAGAATCTCTGTGCGTAAGGGTCAAGGCTGGAAAACCATACTGGGTGCCTGTTATCTTCGGGCCCTTAGACGTCACTGTATCACATACAGGCATGCTTCTGTATTGGAAATCACAAAATGGGCTCAGGAATATTTCCAGAGAACATTATCTGTGAACACAATTCACTGTGCCATTCGCCGTTGCTAGCTAAAACTCTATAGTTCAAAGAAGAAGCCATATCTATACATGATCCAGAAGCGCAGACATCTTCTCTGGGCCAAGGCTCATTTAAAATGGACTATGGCACAGTGGAAAACTGTTCTGTGGTCAGACGAATCAAAATTTGAAGTTCTTTATGGAAATCAGGGACGCTGTGTCATTCGGACTAAAGAGGTGAAGGGCGACCCAAGTTGTTATCAGCGCTCGGTTCAGAAGCCTGCATCTCTGATGGTATGGGGTTGCATTAGTGCGTGTGGCATGGGCAGCTTACACATCTGGAAAGACACCATCAATGCTGAAAGGTATATCCAGGTTCTAGAGCAACATATGCTCCCATCCAGATGACGTCTCTTTCAGGGAAGACCTTGCATTTTCCAACATGACAATGCCAAACCACATACTGCATCAATTACAGCATCATGGCTGCGTAGAAGAAGGGTCCGGGTACTGAACTGGCCAGCCTGCAGTCCAGATCTTTCACCCATAGAAAACATTTGGCACATCATAAAACGGAAGATACGACAAAAAAGACCTAAGACAGTTGAGCAATTAGAATCCTTCATTAGACAAGAATGGGTTAACATTCCTATCCCTAAACTTGAGCAACTTGTCTCCTCAGTCCCCAGACATTTACAGACTGTTGTAAAGAGAAAAGGGGATGTCTCACAGTGGTAAACATGGCCTTGTCCCAACTTTTTTGAGATGATGTTGTAATGAAATTTAAAATCACCTAATTTTTCTCTTTAAATGATGCATTTTCTCAGTTTAAACATTTGATATGTCATCTATGTTCTTTCTGAATAAAATATGGAATTTTGAAACTTCCACATCATTGCATTCCGTTTTTATTTACAATTTGTACTTTGTCCCAACTTTTTTGGAATCGGGGTTGTACATGTAGTAGTACTTCTGCTAGAATCATTCTTCTTCATGTGTCAGGCCTGGCACAGGCATCGACGATCATGGTCTGCCAGTCAGTTCTGTTGCCAGTAAGGTGGATAAGATCATTATTGGTCAGTGAACTGTTGGTGGCAAAGGTGTTAAGGCTATTTGTATATGTCATTCTCTGTCTTCCTCGCTTTCCTTCAATTTTACCACTTAACAAAAGTTTTTCTAGGCTGTCTTTTCTGTTGATGTGGCCAAAGAAATCCAGTTGTCGTTTTCTGATCGTCTTAAGTGAACGTTTTGTTCCTGCCAGCTGTAGCGCTTCTTCATTTGTCTCTCTTTTTCCAAGATATTCTCAGCATTCGTCTGAGGAACCACATCTCTGTTGCCTCCAACTTCTTTAAGTCATTCGCAGGGGTGATGGCGTTCCGGCGCCGCGCCGGATTTCCGGCGTACCGTGGCTGGGGAAAAAAAAAAATCTAGTTCGCCCATTGTCCTGTGTCATTCTGAGATGCGCAGATAGACAGTAAAGGGAATTCGCATGATATGGAACTAGTGGGAAAAAAGTGCCGTCACGGCACGAATTAGACCCGTGACGGCACTTTTTTCCCACTAGTTCCATATCATGCGAATTCCCTTTACTGTCTATCTGCGCATCTCACAATGACACAGGACAATGGGCGAACTAGATTTTTTTTTTTTCCCCAGCCACGGTACGCCGGAAATCCGGCGCGGCGCCGGAACGCTATCACCCCTGCATTCGTAATTGTCCAGCATTCGCAACCATATAGGAGGACTGACCATACATACGATTTTAGTGTCCTTAGTTTCATGTCTGTTGTGATGTTTGTTTTTGAGTATGGAGCTCATTTTACCAAAGGTATCTTTCGCCATTGCTATCCGTCTTTTAATCTCAGTACTGCATTTTGCATCTGATGTTATCATAAAGCCGAGATATTTAAATGTAGTTACTACTTTGATTTTTTTTTTCCTCCTTTGCAGTTGATGTTGCATGTGGGCTTTTGCTCTTTCTTGGAGATCACCATGCATTCTGTTTTCTTTGCATTCAGTTCTAGCCCTTTTATCTCACTTTCTTCTGATACTTTGTTGAGGATTTTTTGCAGCTGGTCTTCAGAATCTGCGATGAGTACTGTATCATCTGCGTATCTTAGGTTATTGATGTTCCAGCCCCCTACTTTCAGCCCGTCATGATCAGATATTTCGAAGGGTCATTTCGCTGTAGATGTTAAACAGGTCGGGTGACAATACACAGCCTTGTCTCACTCTTCTGCATATTGGTTCAAATTTACTGACTTCATTGTCTAATCTGATTTGCTGCTTCTTGTTCCCAATAAAGATTACGCAGGATTCTGAGGTCTTTTCCATCTATATTTAAGTCAGCTAGAATCTTGAAAAGTTCTTCATGTTTCACTCTATCGAATGCCTTTGAATAGTCGATAAAATACAGGAATATGTCTCTTTGCATTTCAATTGATCTTTCCATCAGTGTTTGTAGAGTGAAGATTGCATTCCTTGTTCCACTGTCTGATATAAAACCAAATTGAGAATTTGAAATTTCTGGGTTCACTTTGTTTCTAACTCTTCATGATGATCCTGAGGATTAGTTTTGTGAGATGACTCATGAGGCTTATTGTTCTATGTTGTTCACAGTCTGTTGTTCCTGGCTTTTTTGGCAGAGGGATGAATATTGATTTTCGCATGTCTTCAGGAATTTCCCGAGTCATGTATGATGTTTAAAAGTTTCGTCATTTCAGTTATATCTATGTCTTCTAAGGCCATAATTACTTCAATTGGTATGTCATCTGGCCCTGTTGCCTTTCCTTGTTTCATCTTGCTCAATTCATGTTCAACTTTATCTTTGAGAATTGGTGGTCCTTCTATGGGGTTCTCTATTATTGGTGGTGGTCCTCTGGTGTCGTAGAATAAATCTTTTGCATATTCTGACCATCTATTTAGAATGTCACTCTTGTTCATTAGAATATCACCTGCCTTTGATTTTATGCATCCAGATTTTGATGTGCTTTTGTTTTCCTGTTACTTCTTTTATCTTTTGATGCATGAATTTACTGTTGGTGACTTTGTTTTTCTCAATTTCTTCACACTGGGTATTTATCCACGTTTCTTTAGCTTCATTGCATTTCTTCTTTATTTCCTTGTCTAACATGCGATATTTATTTCCATCAGCTTTTGCTTTCCTCCGGTCTTCCATTAGGTTGAGAATCTCTTTGGTCATCCATTTCTTGTGTTCTCTCTTTGTGATTTTAGGAACCTGTTCTGATGTTACATCATGGATGCATTCTTTCATTTTTTTGGAACTGTTCCTCTGCTTTAGTCAGGCTATCTAGAATTTCAAATTTGTTTTGGATTGAAACTGCAAGTCTGTTTCTCAGGTCTTCATCTGTTCTCAGAAGATTTAAGTTCAACTTTAGTCTTTTGGCTTTCTTGAGTTTCTTGAGCTTTATCTTTAAACATCCAATAACTGGAATATGATCACTTCCACAATCGGCGCCTGGCATTGATTTTGATGATTTTAATGAATTCCTAAGTCGTTCTTGTATTAGTATGAAGTCAGTTTGATTTCTGGTTCTGTCGCCAGGGCTCTTCCATGTCCAGCATCTCCTAGGGTGGTTTTTAAACCAGGTATTTGTCACAATGAATTTGTTTTCCCTGCACCAGTCTACTAGTCTTTCGCCGTGGTCGTTTATTTCCCCAATGCCAAAAGGGCCTACAATATTATCCATCCGTTCTCTTCCAACCTTGGAGTTAAAATCACCCATAACAATTTTGATGTCTTGTGATTTCAGTTGTTTCATTGCTGTATCTAGGTCTTCATAGAACTTCTTCTCAATCTCTGTCATCTTTGTCTGCTGTTAGTGCATATACTTGTATAAATCCGATGCTGAAAGGTTTCCCACTCAGTTTGGCAACAATAATCCTATCATTGACTGCCCAGAATCCTTTAAGAGCATTTGAACAATCTGAATCAAGTAATAAGCCATCTCCGTGTTGATGTGCATCCCCTCCTGAGTATATCATTGTAAGGTCTTGTATTTTCATTTCACCTGCCCCTTTCCATCTTACCTCAGAGAAACCTAGAATATTGAGATGCATTCTTTCCATTTCTTGTTTTAATGTTTTCGAGCTTCCCTTCCTGGTACATTGTCTGAACATTCCATGTTCCGAACTTCATTAGTTTATAGTTATTACAATAACCTATAGCTGTTTTACTGACAGTCACTTGATGACGATCTGGAGTCACCTGTCGTACATGATCCTCCCTACTGAGCGAGGAGTTACTATTTCTAGGAACCCCATTTACGCTGTTTACTCGTTTCATTTTTGACTTTTTAACCATGGTTATTCTTTGCAGGAATACCTATAGAAAGCAATTGCAAACTACTATAGGAGCAGTGCTTGTACTGAGTGGGTTGGCCTAGCCATTGTATCAAATGATATCCTCTGCCTAGTCCAGAAGAAAGTTGACCAGTACCAAAATCTACTTGTCTGCTCAATCTTTCCATCAGTCACCTGCTTACCATGACTTCATGTAACCCTGATCGGGGGACTGAACGGGTACTTCACCTTGTCCAAGGGTGTCCCGTAGGCTAGCGGAGGGAAGGAGACACCTTACTGCTCCTGTTGGCAGAGGATACCTCTACCTCTACCCCGCTACCCTAGAATCATAGCTGAGGCAAATAAGGCTGTATTGCTTACTCGAATGGCAATGTTAAAGGAAAAGCATGCTTTGGAGGCTCAAGAGCAGCTGATCAAGAGGAAAAAGGAGCAATTGGCGCTGGAAGCAATGCTAGCGGAATCCACTGGTAAACTTGCAATCTTACAGTCCTCTGAAAGTTGCAGTGTTTCTAAAATCTCTAATGCTATGAATTCTTACTTGGAAAAGGAAAAACAACCACAAGTGCATTAAATCCAATGTCAGAGGAGTTTGACCTTGTTTGTAGGAAACCACAGCAAAGCAAGGAGTGGATACTGCCAGCAAGTAACCCTTTACCACTCTCCATGTTGCATCAAGGAAATGCACAACAGCCTGAACAGAAATGGATGGACTCAAGAAGGCAGAGTTTCCCTCATGCACCACTAGGTGATTTATCTGTTCAGCTTCATGAACCTTTTGCATCCATTAGGCCTTCTCAGCCAGGGAATGAAAGTCAGTCTGGTAACATTTTCACTATAATGCAAAGACAAAATGAAATTACAGCAGCTCTTGTTCAGCAACAACGCATCTCATCTTTGCCAGAGAGAGAGATTCCTTTGTATGATGGAGATCCTTTGCAGTACATCTCATTCATTAGAGCATTTGAGAAAGGAGTAGAGGAAAAGGCCAGTCATGGTGATTGGTGATTGCTTGTACTACCTTGAACAGTTCACTAGGGGACAGCCAAGAGAGTTGGTCCACAGCTGTTTGCACATGACTCCTGACTTTGGCTATGCAAGGGCAAAACAGCTGTTGCAGGAGCATTTTGCTAATAACTATAAGATCACCACCGCTTATTTGAAAATAGCTTTGTCTTGGCCTCCAATAAAGAGTGAAGATGTCAATGGTCTGCAGCCCTATTCTCTCTTTTTTACATGGATGTTGCAATGCTATGGAGGAACTAGAATACCTACAGGAGTTAGATATGCCAAGCAATATGAGAGCCATTATATCTAAATTGCCTTTCAAGCTCCGAGAGTGGTGGAGAACTATTGCACATAACATCCTGGAAACTTCTGAATGCAGAGCCTTGTTCAAGGATCTTGTTGCCTTCACTGAACAACAAGTTAGCTTCCAAATGGATCCCTTGTTTGGTGATATTAAGGACTTGCCAATTAGCGTAAGGGCTGCTAATTGTTCAAAGCCATGTGCAGAAGGCAAAGTTAAAGGAAACATCTTTGCCACCACCATTACACATTTGGACTCTGGGGATAAAGATTTGTCACCTTGTGTTTGTTGTGCAAAGCAGCACTTGTTGGAACACTGTCAACAGTTTAAGAGGAAGAAGCATAGAGAAAAGATGGACTTTCTAAAGGAGAAAGAGCTTTGCTTTGGTTGCTTAAGTGCTGGGCACATGAGTCGTAACAAGCAGCTGACTTGTAGGACTTGTAGTCAATGCCATCCTACTGTGCTTCACATTGACAGACAAACGGCTAGCTTAGACACAGCCTCCAAGGAGTCAGGGGCATGAAAATTCTCAGGATCCACTGAAACTTGTGGTCATACAGGGGCCAGAAAGGAGCGCTATCTGCTATCCATCTTGCCAGTACAATTTAAGTTCAGTAAAGGAGACCAGATAATCCAAACATGCATTTTTGGATCCTGGCAGTTCTGCAACTTTTTGTTCTGAGAGACTTATGTGGTGGCTCCATCTTGCTGGTAGAAGATCTCAGTTTCTGTTACAAACCATGGGGCAGGAAAGAGTCATGCCAGCACATGTACTCCCAGGCTTAGAAATGTCTGCAATTGAAGGCAACATCATCTACAGTATCAGCTCCCAGAAACAGATGCTTGTAAGTACTGATAACATTGTGTCTAAAGGTAACTTGGCAAAGTGGCCTTACCTGTCAAAGTTTAAAGTTCCCAGTATAAGAGCTAACATTGACCTGTTGATTGGGAACAATGCTCCCAAGATGCTGGAGCCTTGGGAAGTCATAAATAGCCATAGGGATGGCCCTTATGCGATAAGAACAGTATTAGGTTGAGTCATCAATGGTCCTTTGCAGACAAACAGCTTTGGAGCTGAGGACTGTTCTACAGTGGTAAACAGGATTTCTGTCTGGAGATTGGAGGAATTGCTGTATAAGCAGTATAACCATGATCTCAATGAGCAGGATACAGAGGAGCAAGGTCTATCAAGGGAAGACATCAGATTCTTGGAAACTGTGGAAGGTTCTGCTAAACTTGAGGACAATCATGACAGCCTTAAATTGCCATTTAAAAGGGAAATGTGTATCTACCCAACAACTTCTCTGTGGCAAAACAGAGGATACTTGGACTGAAAAGGTTTCTGAGAGATGAGCAGTTTTACCATGATTATGCAGCATTTCTCAATGAGATGATAAGCAAGGGGTATGCAGAGCAAGTGCCCATTCAGCAGCTGAAAGGCAAAAGAGGTAAGGTGTGGTACATACCTCATCATGGTGTACATCATCCCAGGAAGAGGACCCTGCAGGTGGTGTTTGACTGTGGTGCGGCATTCAAAGGAATGCCATTGAATCAAGTTCTCTTGCAAGGTCCTAATCTCACAAGAACGTTGCTTGGAGTACTCTTGAGGTTCGGGCAGGAGCCAGTAGCAGTTATGGGCAACATACAGGCAATGTTCCATCAGGTCAAGGTGGCAGAAGAAGATAGAGACTTTGTTTTTTGTGGTGGCAGAACTGGGATTTAACCGAGGAGGTGGCAGAGTTTTGTATGACTGTCCATCTGTTTGGCACTGTCTCCTCTCTGAGGTGTGCTGTCTTTGCTTTGAGGAAAACCACAGATGATAATTGGCCTGAGTTTAGAGATGAGGTGATTCAAACCCTCAAAGAAAATGTCTATGTGGATGATTGCCTTAAGAGTATGACATCTGATGAGGCAGCTGCTCATTTAGTCAAAGACCTTTTTGTTCTCTGTCAAAGGGGAGGCTTCACGCTAACAAAATGGATTAGTAACAAGCATGCTGTCTTGCAAACCCTTCCTGAAGAGCATCGACCCAAAGAATGGAAGGAGCTAGATCTGGATAGAGACAGCCTGCCTGTTGAAAGAGCTCTTGGGTTGTTGTGGTGTGCTGAAATGGACTCCTTTAAGCCTCACTCACAACCCGCTGTGTTTTGGACACGTGCAGGTCACAGGGTTTGGTAGCTTGCAGCCATGCCGGAGGGTTGCGGTGAACCCAGGGGAAGGTTTGGGGGAGGGGTACGGGCAAAGTACTTGTCAAGTACAGGTTGCATGCCTGACTTCCTCGAGGCGTGGGAAAAATTGCGCCATTAGCTCGTGGAAAGCATATGTCTGATGCACTTGATCAGTGCATGTTAAGTGAGTGTGACTTGCATTTTACCAGTTTCCTGCGCTGCGAGTACGGGCCGCACTTGTGAAGCATATGTGATGCATGTGATTAGCACATTACAATCACTCATAACTTGCATGTGATGCAAGCCAGGAGTGGGTATAAAACCAGTGTGTCTGCAGTCTGTGGTTGGTTGAAGAGAGCAACTGGACTTGTTTGACGATTCTTGAAAACGTTTCGCCTCTCCTCCGAAAGGCATCATCAGTTCTATCTGACTACTAGGGAGTATCCAGTATTTATCCTCTCATGGATCATCATAGAATCCGAATCAGAATGCTGATGGCTGCATTGTAGGCGGCTGACAAGATGTCATAGACACCCACCTCTGTTCAATGATGGTCGTTCCAGGTTGACAAAAATGAACGATCCTCTCTGGCTAAGATGTCTGCTAGTTTTCTGGAAGTCCTCTCATACTACCGCACCAGTAGAAGGGATCTCATCCCAAAGTGCGTAGAAACATATCTGTGAAGAAACTCAGTCGTCCAGGTACATAGTAATCTGTGGTTGGTTGAAGAGAGCAACTGGACTTGTTTGACGATTCTTGAAAACGTTTCGCCTCTCCTCCGAAAGGCATCCTCAGTTCTGTCTGACTACTGGACAAACAAGTCCAGTTGCTCTCTTCAACCAACCACAGATTACTATGTACCTGGATGACTGAGTTTCTTCACAGATATGTTTCTACGCACTTTGGGATGAGATCCCTTCGACTGGTGCGGGAGTATGAGAGGACTTCCAGAAAACTGGCAGACATCTTAGCCAGAGAGGATTGTTCATTTTTGTCAACCTGGAACGACCATCATTGAACAGAGGTGGGTGTCTATGACATCTTGTCAGCCACCTACAATGCAGCCATCAGCATTCTGATTCGGATTCTATGATGATCCATGAGAGGATAAATACTGGATACTCCCTAGTAGTCAGACAGAACTGAGGATGCCTTTCGGAGGAGAGGCGAAACGTTTTCAAGAATCGTCAAACAAGTCCAGTTGCTCTCTTCAACCAACCACAGATTACTATGTACCTGGACGACTGAGTTTCTTCACAGATATGTGTCTGCAGCATTCTGCATCTGTCTTTCGACTGAAGAACATTGGATATTTTGTGGAGAGAAAATGTAAAAAATTTCAGTTTAAAAGTTTAGAAAATGGGACCCAAGAAGAAGTGAGCAAAAGCGAAGTAACCCAGCCTGAAACAGCAGAGGGGGAGAAGGAGGAAGAATTTAATGATGATTGTAGCAGGACCGGCAAGCCCTGCATGGACAGGGAGAAGTGTGCTGTGCCTTCAAGCCGGCAGAAGACACATCACCCCACCAGAGGTATTTTCACAGGTAAATACGCATGCTTTAAACCAGGGCTTTGAACCGGTTCAAGGAACGAAAACGAAAACCGGGAACTTTTTCTATTTCACATGGAACAGAAACGAAACCAGAAACTTTATTATTTTTTATGTTCCGGAACAGAAACGCTTATTAAAAATAATGGTAACCGGTTAATACCGGTTTTTATTTCGTTCCTCAAAGTTTCTGTAGCCTACAAATAGTCATTCTTCTCCTGCGGAAGTTTCTATGACCCGCTGGGGTTCACTTCCTGTGTGACGTTCGCTGATTGAATGGAGAGCGCGGGAAGGTGGACTACTAGTGAATACTAGGTGAATTACTGAGTGTCTGAGCAAAGAAGAGTCTGAACGATGCAACCTCCCTATTGGCTGTTTGTAAAAATGTATCAATTGTTGCCCCTCCCACGGGAATCATCGCGGGCTCGAGAGACGAGACCTGACGAGTTAGTTCGTTGGTAGCAGAACAAAATGCCTGGACACAAATCGGGTTTTCAGAAAAGTAAAGAAAATAAACGGAGGGTCGAAAATACAAAAAAGGAGGCAGAAAATGCAAAACGAGTTTTAAGGTAGGACAAATGGTTACTTTTTAAGGCAGCCCGCCGTGGCTGCAGGCCTTCAGTTGTCATTGAATGGTTAGTTTTCTGAGGCAGCCCGCCGTGGCTGCCTGCAGGCTTATTTATTATAGCCCATTTAGTTAAAATAGTTGATATAAAATGTTTATAGTTATGTGATGGTTGTCCTGATTTAGACTGGTGGTTTTTTTGGGGGGGGGTGCGCGATGTTGCACCCGGGTCCAGATTAGGGCAGAACCGGCCCTGGCTACATTTCAGCTGTAGTTTGTTTTATGTATGTATGCACTTGCATAGATGTGTACTTCCAATATGGCGCCTAACAAAATCTCGCGGCGCGGTGACGTCATGCGGTAGCCCTCTATAGGGCCTGACTAGCCTTTGGTAACACACTAAACGAATTCTCTTTCATTTTTGGCACTTTTTCTGTTTGTGTAGATGGGAAGACATACTGAGAATCCAAATCGCCAACATTTGAAATAATTGTTTTGAATTATTTCTTGTCTTATTTAATGAAGGCTGTAATAGAATTAGCCTACATTTGGCTTAAGCTGGATGAGACAGAGACATAATTTTATAGCCATTTGTTAAACAGCTGACAGGGAACGTAATTAACCGTTCCGGGAACGAAATTTTTTTGTTCTAACCGGTTCGGGAACGTCTATTTAATGGTGGAACCCAAAACCGGAAACGTTAAAATTCCGTTTCTGTTCGGAACGAACCAATAGGAAAAAAATTCCGGTTCAAAGCCCTGCTTTAAACATTCATTTCGGTATCTATATGCTTATGTAATTAATATTATATATGCTGATTTTCATGTATGTTTCAGCTAATGATGCCCAGAAGTGAAGACATTGCAATCCCATCATTGCTGTCAGGCCATTGTGCCATGCTCAGTGATGAGGACAAGGACATCCCGATACCCCGTCCCACCACTCCGCAGGAGCAGGACAGTAGCTCGGAGTCAGAGTCAAAGTGTGTTTCAGTGCTCAAACTGTTGGGCTATTTAGTTGGGATTTTTTACAATGTAATAAAATGCATTATTCCCTTATACTCATGTTTTATTATTTGAGGTTTGCATGGTAAATTAACATGTACTCAAAAACAGCAAATGAGGTGGTCCTCTTCCCTTTTACAATGCTACACGCTACATGATCAGTTCCTTGGTTCCTCCCCAATATATATACCGAGAGTCTTGCCCCTTGTGTCGCATGTGGGTCACGTGCACTGTGTGCGGGTCGTGTGCGCATCCCACACATAGGGGTAGAAATTGAGATGTACTTCTCTCTTACGGGCTGCACAAATAGCAAGTGTGGAGTACTTGTGTAGTACTTCTGAGGCATGTCACTCTTACAGTGACTGTGCATCACTCATGCATCTTACTGTCATCGCAAAAAGCCCCTACTAGCTATTAGGGCTGGGTATCACCAGATACCTCACGATACGATACTATGGCGATATTTTGCCCACGATAACGATATCACGGTACACCGATTCTGCGATAATCGATATATTGCAAGAAATTTCAACCACATCACAATATCTGTGTCACTGAAGAAAATCAGAATTTATTGACCACTGTAAAATTACATTTCACATACATAACTACACACTCTTGCCAGACATATATTTGTCTCTATTCTACTGCTGGCAAAACCAAGAGTTGCTTCACTACAACATAGAGAAAATTCCCATTTCTGTGCTAGTATTATCAACTTTTCTGTAAGCATGGACACATCAGTGCTGCTTAACAAGCAGACTCAAATTGTTTTATGAAAACTTAAAACTTGCACTGCAGACTGCACATACATTTCAGTGCTAACACTAATATCAATTTGTTCTTTGTAAACTTGAGAACATATACCTGAGAACATTTAACTTGTGCTTATTTTGCAGGAACAACACACTGTCTGAAACACATTGAAAAGTGCAGTGGGCATCTTAATTGGAGCATCTTAATTTAATTGGAGCGAAACAGGTTTTGCAAAGTGCATTCTCTTTGTCCGGCTCACTGTTTTGTTTTTTTTTTTCTCCTTTCCTTTGGAATCCAAAGTGCCTCCAAACATCTGCCTTAAAGTTCGGCGGCGTCTCTAGGTTTATGTTAACAGCCATGCTTGCCTGTTTTTTTTTTTTTTCCTCACTGCAACCGCCGGGGGAAAAAAAGAGAAGACGAAGAGTGCCTTGCAGTGAGGTAGCGGCACAGCGACACCTCGCGGAGTGGAGGTGCGGAAGTCGTACTGGATTTACAACCCGTCTGAAACATGATTTTATTATATGAAAAAATCGATATTCAAATTTTGAGTATCGATATTGAATCGGAAGACAAAGTATCGCGATATATCGCCGTATCGATATTTTTGCACACCCCTACTAGCTATGCTGCTGACTTGGTTTCGGCGTACAAAAGGAGTATGGGTCCCATACGAAGTGTATGCGTACTTGATTTGTCGCAAGACCTGTAGAATTTGTATTTGCAGGACCAAAAGTCGGGCGGCACGGTGGTGTAGTGGTTAGCGCTATCGCCTCACAGCAAGAAGGTCCAGGTTCGAGCCCCATGGCTGGTGAGGGCCTTTCTGTGTGGAGTTTGCATGTTCTCCCCGTGTCCGCATGGGTTTCCTCCGGGTGCTCTGGTTTCCCCCACAGTCCAAAGACATGCAGGTTAGGTTAACTGCTGACTCTAAATTGACCGTAGGTGTGAATGTGAGTGTGAATGGTTGTCTGTGTCTGTGTCAGCCCTGTGATGACCTGGCGACTTGTCCAGGGTGTACCCCGCCTTTCACCCGTAGTCAGCTGGGATAGGCTCCAGCTTGCCTGCGACCCTGTAGAACAGGATAAAGCAGCTAGAGATAATGAGATGAGGACCAAAAGTCTCCATGGCCAGTCTGCAACCTTCTATGGCACTGAACACACGCAAGTGTCGCGCAAGTCTCAAGCACGGTTTTGCCAAATTTTTTTACTGTAGACTGCCCGTAGCAGCATGTACGGCAGGTTGTGAGTGAGGTTTTACATTCAAGATGGAGGTGCAGCAGAAGACCTGCACAAGATGGGGAATGCTGTCAGTGTCCAGTTCAGTGTATGACCCACTTGGGTTTCTGGCACCAATGTTGTTACCTGCTAAGGTCCTGTTACAGGAGCTTTGCTGGAGAAACCTTGGGTGGGATGACACTGTGCCCCAGGACATTTTGCATCGATGGACAAGGTGGTTGGTGTAGCTGGATGCACAATTTTTTACTGTATACCACCCATAGCAGCATGTACGGGGGGTTGTGAGTGAGGCTTTAGAATGCAGAGTAGCGGCAATGACTTTCATGTTGCATTCTTGATGGGCAAGGCCAGAGTAACACCTTTTAAAGGCCATCACTGTTCCCCGCTTGGAGCTGACTGCTGCTGCGCTTGCTGTCCATATTGACCTGATTAAGGAAGAATTTAGGCTCCAATTGTCAGTCTTCTGGACAGACAGTACATCTGTACTCGAGTACATCAAGGATGAGGACAAGCGTTTTCATACGTTTTCAGCAAATAGAGTCTTCACCATCAGGGAAGCCACAAGGACATCACAGTGGTGTTATATTGGCTCAAAGGAGAATCCAGCTGATGATGCATCCAGAGGGAGGAGGGCTGGAAAGTTCATCAAGAACAACAGGTGGATAGAGGGTCCAAAGTTTCTGTGCAAATCAGAAGAGGACTGGCTGGTAAATCTAGTGGACATGGCAATAGAGGTAGATGACCTAGAAGTCAAGAAAGAGGCCATTATGAATATGGTTAATATGCAAGGCTCATTGGAAGGTGCAAGTCAGTTGATGGCTTATTTTTCAGACTGGAAGAGGCTTTGAGTAGCACTGGCATGGTTCCTTTGGCTGAAGAAGGCAATTTAAGAAAGACTCACAGGAACAGGGAGATAAACACTGCTGATGCCAATAAGCAGAGTGCTTTGATGCAGAGGAATCAGAGGGCTAAGGGTACAATAGAAGGGCAAGCTTTGTCGGCAGAAGATCTTGTGGAAGCTGAGCTTGCGATTATCTGCTATTGTCAACAGTAAAGATTCCCTAACAACCTCAAGCCTGGAGACATTGTGGTCATTATGGATCCAAAGGCACCACAAGGCTCCTGGCCTCTGGGAAGAGTCTTAGAAACTTTCCCTGATAAGGTCTGGTGCGTTTACAAACAAAGACCAGTGTTAATGACAGGCCTGTAGGAAAACTTTGTCTGCTTCATGAGCCTATGGGTTAAGAGGTTAATTTCATGTGTTTGTTTTCACCACTGTGTTATTTTTATGGTATTTTATGTAATGGGAATTGGTATGTTTTTCATCCCAATTAGGGGCCGGTGTGTAAGAGCCATTTTTGTTATGTTTTGCATTTATTATGGTGTGTTGCATGGGTGTGTCCTGTAGGAGTCACTCTTGGGATAATTAATTGTACAATATAGGTGGGAACTTTTTCCTCAGGTGACAGGTGTTGCTGGAGGGAAGGTGCACATTTTTTTTTTTTTGGACTGCTTCGCTTGACATGCTATGCTGGGCAAGTGGGAGTCTTGTATTGGTGGTGAACTGTACTGCGGTAAATAAATTTACAATTTTAAGCATCTTATACTCTGTCAGTCAATCACTAGGCATTATTTGACAGGCGAGTGCATCCATTAACAAGGCACCATCCAGCATCCCTCAGCTGCTTCAAGTATTAGACTTAGTTGCTTATAAGAACATTTTCATGCTATATTCTAATTGTTTGAGATGCACAAGTTTGCTAGCATAATGGGAGTATTTGGATTAATGTATAATTTGCAATACTATTCTAGGTAATAGAATAGCATTGCAAATTATACATAGGTTGAGCGAGGCACCTAACTCCTAACTGCTCCCTGGGCGCTGTTAGCATGGCTGCCCACTGTTCTGGGTATGTGTGTGTTCACTGCTTCATATGGATTAAATGCAGAGAGGAATTTCATAAGTGTGTGATGAATAAATTCCATCCTTCCTTCCATCCTTCCTTCCTTCCAAACTACAGTCCAATCTACAATTCTGTGAAAACACTCTCTAAACAACTAATTCTTATTACTTCCATGTGGTTTGGATGATGTGCTTGCATGTTGTTCATTTGATGACATTTTATATAATTGTGACAGCGGGGGCGTGGCCAAGTGGCAGTTTGTGAATGGAGGGTGGGGCCAGGGAAGGTGAGTGGCTAAGTCATTACACCTGGTGTCAATTAATGTGTGGGGGTATGTGTTTGTTACAGGGATGGTGGAGCATAAAAGGAGGGGGGAGAGCAGAGAAGAGGTCTCTCCCGACCAGAACACGTGTGTGTGTGACTGTGTGTGAGTGAGCAAAGCTGAAAAGCTAGGAAAATAGATAAAATAAAGTGTGTGTGAGAACATCAATTCCTGCCTGCTGTGCTTCTGTACTTCACCCACATCAGGGACTGTTACAGTGGTGCTGAAACCCGGGAGTACAGAAGGTAACCTCTACATGGAGTCCTCCTCATTCAAAGAGCTCATCCATGCCCTCACTACCACCCAGCAGAACCAGCATCAAGCGCTAATCGCCCTCCGGAAGGAGAAAGAGCACTGCTTTGAAGTCTTGATGCTGGCCCAGCTGGAAGATCATCAGGCATTCCAGCATCTGGTCGTGTTGGCAGGGGTTTCAACCATCACTGCGACAGGCACCCTCACAAAGATGGGCCCGCAGGACAATCCGGAAGCATTCCTCGCCCTCTTTGAGCAAGCAGCCGAAACGTGGGGGTGGCCACTCGAGCAGCACACCTCCTCCCGCTTCTAACTGGTGAGGCACAGCTCGCAGTGCAGCAGCTCCCTGCTGACAGCTGACTGATGTCTGCTGACTTGATGAAAGCCATCCTGCAGCGTGTTGGCCAATTCCTGGAACAGCATCGCCAGCGCTTCCGGATGCTGGCGTTGGAGGAGGTCGGCTGGCCGTTCGCATTCAGCCAGCAACTCCGGGACACCTGGTGGCGGTGGCTGAGGGCGGAAGACCGCGACGTCGATGGGCTCATCGCCTGGCATTGCTAGAATGAGCCATTGAGCTGGTGGAGGACTATCTGGAGGCAGTTCCGACGGCAGGCAGATGAGGCGCCTCTCCTTGCTTTTTCTCTCCCTCTCCTTTCTCCCCCGTCTCTCTCTCCCTTCCCCCCCGTCTCTCTCTCCCTTCCCCAGCTAGCCCATTGCACCCATGGTGTCCTCCCGTCTCCCACTTCTGTGTCTTTGTTGTCTCCTCCTCAGGTGAGTGACACCCATAAAGCCGGTGCAGAGGGAAAGCCTGGGCCAGTGTGCTGGCACAGCAGGGAGTCAGAGGATCTCCAGAGTCGGAGCCCCGCAAGGGAGGTGGGAGCGGTGATCCGGATCCTCGACATACCAGTGACCACCCCGGATCAGGCCGGAATGTATTGCATACCGGTAAGTGTTCAAGGGGATACATATCACGCATTGGTGGATTCCAGTTGTAATCAGACCTCAATTCACCAAAGCTTGGTGCAAGGTGAGGCATTGGGGAGAGCACAAGTGGTGAAGGTGTTGTGTGTGCATGGGGAGGTTTGCAATTGCCCTCTAGACATTCACGGGGATGTCCATCGGTGGTGTGCGGCGTGCCGCGAATGCCAATTAGTAAATCCCGTGGCCACTCCAAAAGCGACTTTGCTCACTCTCCCTCTAATTGAGACCCCTTTTGAGAGAATTGGCATGGATCTCGTCGGGCCAATAGATAGGTCAGCACTGGGATATCGCTTTATTCTAGTTATGGTGGACTATGCAACACAATATCCGGAAGCAGTGCCTCTCTGCAATATTTCTGCATGCAGTATTGTGGAAGCGCTCTTCCGTATTATTTCCTGGGTCAGGATTCCAAAAGAAATCCTGACAGGCCAAAGCACTACATTTGTCTCACACACTGCGCGAACTGTATGGGTTATAGAGATCTTGCAGTCACGTGACCGGAAAGTACACAGCCGCCATCTTGTTGGTCAACAGCACAGCTGAATACTGCTGCACTCGTGTACAGAATGGATCAATTTCAACCGACAGACTACACGGCTCATTTTTCTAATGAACAGATAACAACTAGATATATGTCTAAAATAAATGATCTACAGATTAGTGACCCTTATGGCTTACCGGACAGAGTTTTCACGACCATGTCAGTGGATATGGAACTGCCAGAGGTGGAATACCCGGACGTGTATAATTACCTCATCAACTTTCCCTCGCTGTTCAGTGGTGAAGCACTGCATGCTTATAAATCTCTGGACAGTTATCTTTACAGAAATTCAGGATTTGTCAGCGACTCAGATGTGGCATCTTGTAAACAAGAAAATGATCCTCACTGGATGGGTAAGTCACTTAAGTATTGAGTATAGCACTGACCAGCCGATTATAGAATAGAATAAGGTAATTCCAGCTGTAATTCCAAATCGTCCGTCTTGTTTACCTGGCGTTGGAGAGGTAGAGGCTTAGCAGTGGAGATTTGAGTGGCTGTTTTCTGAGCTTAGTCAACAGGCCGGCTCTGCAGCCTCGCTTTTGCTTCCGCTCCCGGCACCACCTCCTTCGCTTTGCTTCCAATAACAATCCACGGAGACCCCGTTGGTCTCGCTATCTTGTCCGGAATGTTGTGCATGCGATGGAAATCGCTACAAACCGTCATTTTCTGCTGGAAACCAATGTCCAGTAAGTCCATACGGTTGTAGTGGATATTGAAGTCCGGTACAGATGAACAACACGCAAAAATACACACAAAAAACATAAACGTGCACAGGTAGGGAGAGCTTGTAGCTGCAGCCATTGTAGTAGAATTGTATATAGTAGGTTTTTCCAGAAGAAAAGGTAGAAGTAGAAGGCAGAAATATGGCGTTTGACCGACAAGATGGCGTCTGTCACAATCTGGATCGGCTGTGACGTCACATGCAAGTGCTCCATTGGGGATTAAGTCTATCTGCACCAGTGTCTATCACCCACAAACGGGTGGCTTAGTAGAGCGTTTTAATCAAACACTCCAAAACATAATTCGGAAATTTGTAAGTGAGGATGCACGTAATTGGGATAAATGGCTCGAGCCCCTGTTATTTGCAATATGAGAGGTCCTGCAAGCCTCCACAGGTTTTTCACTGTTTGAATTATTATATGGGCTCAAGCCACATGGCATTTTGGATGTGCTACGGGAAAATTGGGAGGAGGGACCTTCGCCTAGCAAGAATGAAATTCAATACATTCTCAACCTGTGTGCAAAACTCCACACACTCACGCACTTAATCCAGGAGAATTTACGGCAGGCACAAGAATGTCAAATCCGGCTGTATGACAGGGGCATGCGCCTTAGAGCGTTCACACCGGGAGACAAAATGCTCGTATTATTGCCCACGTCGAGCTCCAAATTAATCAAGTGGCAAGGGCTCTTCGCGGTCACATGGCAAGTCGGGGATGTCAATTATGAGGTGAGGCGAATGAATAGGGGTGGGGTATTGCAAATTTACCACCTCAACCTATTAAAATGTTGGAACGAGGCGGTCCCTGTGGCGTTGGCGTCGGTAGTCCCGGAGAAGGCGGAGCTGGGGCCGGAGGTACAACCCCGATTCCAAAAAAGTTGGGACAAAGTACAAATTGTAAATAAAAATGGAATGCAATGATGTGGAAGTTTCAAAATTCCATATTTTATTCAGAATAGAACATGGATGACATATCAAATGTTTAAACTGAGAAAATGTATAATTTAAAGAGAAAAATTAGGTGATTTTAAATTTCATGACAACAACACATCTCAAAAAAGTTGGGACAAGGCCATGTTTACCACTGTGAGACATCCCCTTTTCTCTTTACAACAGTCTGTAAACGTCTGGGGACTGAGGAGACAAGTTGCTCAAGTTTAGGGATAGGAATGTTAACCCATCCTTGTCTAATGTAGGATTCTAGTTGCTCAACTGTCTTAGGTCTTTTTTGTCGTATCTTCCGTTTTATGATGTGCCAAATGTTTTCTATGGGTGAAAGATCTGGACTGCAGGCTGGTCAGTTCAGTACCCGGACCACTGGCGGCTCGTTAATAGGGGCGATTTGGGCGACGCACTCCCAAACAGGGAGGGAGATTTTTTTTATCTACTCCTACTACCACGGCAACAGTAATGTCATTGTCCAATCAGGCTAAGGTCGCGCCTGGTGTAGCCACGCCCTTTTGGGGCGATTTCTGTCAGGTTCAGATTTGCCCCAAAATCTCCCATTGACACTAATGGTACATACGTTTTTTTTCGAAAATCATGCTCCCAATGCATTTTCTATTAGGTTTTATGTGCTCGCACAAGCAGCGTGCTTACGTCATATGCCTGTTGTGCCGCGCAAGTGTTGCCAGATTGGGGGATTTTAAGTGCATTTTGGCGGGCTTTGAACATAATTTTGGGCTGAAAAACGCAACTTGCGCGTGAAATGTGTGAACATTCTATGAAGAAGATGGCGGCGAGTGTTGAGTGCAACAATACGATAGCGTCTCTGAAAGAAGTTCCCTTTAGTCATCGTACCAATGAGGAGAAAACGGCAATCAAACAGCTAGGACCTCCTAGACTGAATTTAAACATCAAGCAAGTGTCTACGAAGGGGGAGAAGATCTACTCAAGAGGTTTTAACAAGAACTGGTACCACCGGAAAACTTGGCTAGCTGGCTGTGATGTAGTCAATGCTCTTTTTTGCTACCCTTGCGTTCTCTTCCACCCTGGAAGTAGCACAGCAGACGGTACAGTGATATCTGATATTTGAATTTACTAGGCAAAAGTTGTTTTTGTGTGTGTGTGTTACCAGTGGCAGTTTAACATTGCCATGCTTGGAATATTTCAGTAGCCTCAAGTTCTCTCTGACTTGGTGTAAATTAAGCATATTTTCAGTTTTTATGTATTGTACAGTATATGTGTTCATTGGAGCCAGCAGCACCTTACCTTTTTTCCAACTTGTTAAGCCAAGTTGCACTGACTACAAAACCTTGTGTAACCTTGTGTGTATATATATAGCTAAATAACTAAAGCCTTTTGTGTTCATTGACATGCTTGTAATACTTTAAATTTCCTTTTAAGGTATGGCTTTCTGGAGGAATTCTTGGGAAAAAAAAACTGCAGAATTTATTTAGAATTATTATTTGTTGTTAAAATGGTGCAATTCCATATAAAAAAAAACACATAAATAAGCTGCACGTTTGTTTGATGGTTATGCTTTTCTTCATCTTTTTCAAAACTTAAACAAGCACTTGTTTTGGATTTATATCCTGCCACTTTAATTGCATTCTTTAGAAAGAAGAAATTAGAATATGTTTATAATTAAGAATTTGTGTCTACTTATTATAGAATACTGGAATAATGTGAGAAAATAAATGAGTAATGTAATATTAATTGATTGTGATGCCAAATGTTTTGCTTTGAAGGCTTCACAATGAATCTTCCTTAGTTTTAGCCTGGCAAGCCAGACTAAATGTGAATATTTGCCACTCGTAGGCAAAAATATTTTTGGCTGCTAGGCGGGTGGGTCTAGTTTACTAGGCTACCTTAGTTTGCCACCTTTAACTTGTTTAGTGTTGCCACCTAGTGGAGAGAAGAGATTGCCTGTCTATATTGATATCTGAATTTACCAGGCAAAAACAAGTTCGGCCAATTGATTTGCTACCTAGGTCAATTTATTTCAGTCCTGTGGACATTTACGGTCCGTGTAGACATAACGGGGGAAAATTGCCCCCCCTGAAAAAAAATTCAGGAGCCGCCACTGACCCGGACCTTTCTTCTACACAGCCATGATGCTGTCATTAATGCAGTATGTGGTTTGGCATTGTCATGTTGGAAAATGCAAGGTCTTCCCTGAAAGAGATGTCGTCTGGATGGGAGCATATGTTGCTCTAGAACCTGGATATACTTTTCAGCATTGATGGTGTCTTTCCAGATGTGTAAGCTGCCCATGCCACACGCACTAATGCAACCCCATACCATCAGAGATGCAGACTTCTGAACTGAGTGCTGTTAACAACTTGGGTCGTCCTTCTCCTCTTTAGTCCGAATGACACAGCGTCCCTGATTTCCATAAAGAACTTCAAATTTTGATTCGTCTGACCACAGAACAGTTTTCCACTTTGCCACAGTCCATTTTAAATGAGCCTTGGCCCAGAGAAGACGTCTGCGCTTCTGGATCATGTTTAGATATGGCTTCTTCTTTGAACTATAGAGTTTTAGCTGGCAACGGCGGATGACACGGTGAATTGTGTTCACAGATAATGTTCTCTGGAAATATTCCTGAGCCCATTTTTTGATTTCCAGTACAGAAGCATGCCTGTATGTGATGCAGTGCCGTCTAAGGGCCCGAAGATAATGGGCACCCAGTATGGTTTTCCGGCCTTGACCCTTACGCACAGGGATTCTTCCAGATTCTCTGAATCTTTTGATGATGATATGGACTGTAGATGATGTGTTCAAACTCTGCTATTTTACACTATCGAACTCTTTTCTGATATTGCTCCACTATTTGTCGGCACAGAATTAGGGGGAATTGGTGATCCTCTTCCCATCTTTACATCTGAGAGCCGCTGCCACTCCAAGATGCTCTTTTTATACCCAGTCATGTTAATGACCTATTGCCAATTGACCTAATGAGTTGCAATTTGGCCCTCCAGCTGTTCCTTTTTTGTACCTTTAACTTTTCCAGCCTCTTATTGCCCCTGTCCCAACTTTTTTGAGATGTGTTGCTGTCATGAAATTTCAAATGAGCCAATATTTGGCATGAAATTTCAAAATGTCTCACTTTCGACATTTGATATGTTGTCTGTTCTATTGTGAATGCAATATCAGTTTATGAGATTTGTAAATTTTTGCATTCCGTTTTTATTTACAATTTGTACTTTTTCCCAACTTTTTTGGAATCAGGGTTGTAAAAAAGTAACATCTTGAACTACTCTGGTCCCTTGTGGAGACCACCTCTCACCAGCCCAACTCATGGAGGTGGCCAAGTTGCAAAAGGAATTTTCCGACATGTTTTCACCCCTTCCTAGTTGCCCCCACCTCATAGAACACCACACTGAGATGCCCCCAGGGGCGGTAGTACGTAGCCGCCCTTACTGCTTGCCCAAACACAAGAAAAAGGTGGTTTGGGATAAACTCAAGGCCATGCTCTAAATGGGCATAATTGAGGAGTCCCACAGTGACTGGAACAGCCCAGTGGTCCTGGTTCCCAAGACCAATGGGTCGGTCTGGTTCTGTTTGGACTATAGAAAAGTCAACGCGGTGTCTAAATTTGACTCATACCCAATGCCTTACATTGAGTTGCTCGACTGGTTAGGTGCTGCTCGCTTTTATTTGAGACTAGATTTAATGAAGGGATATTGGCAGATCCCCTTGACTCCTCTATCCCAAGAGAAAACCGCTTTTTCAACACCGTTTGGATTACACCAATTTCTTACACTCCCTTTTGGGTTATTTGGGGCGCCCGCTACATTCCAGTGGCTCATGGACAAGATCCTCCGCCCTCACACTGCCTACGCAGCTGCATACTTGGATGACAATCATTTATAATAATGATTGGCCGCTGCATCTGGAACATCTTAGGGCCGTCCTAGAGTCACTGAGGCATGCAGTTCTCCCAGCTAACCCGAAAAAGTGTGCAATTGGGTGGGTGGAATACAGTATCTGGGTTTCCACTTGGGTCATGGGCAGGTGTGGCCCCAAATTAACAAGACTGCAGCAATTGCGGCCTGCCCGAGATCCAAGACCAAAAAGGGGGTGAGACAGTTCCTGGGGCTGGCTGGCTACTATTGTAGGTTCATACCTAATTATTCGGATGTCACCAGCCTGCTGACTGATCTCACTAAAAAGGGAGCACCAGATCCGGTCCAGTGGACGGAGCAGTGCCAACAGGCTTTCATCAAGGTAAAGGCTGCACTGTGGGGGGGCCACTTTTACACTCCCCTGACTTCTCTCTCTCCCCTTCATTTTACAGACAGACACATCAGACAGAGGGCTGGGGGCTGTTCTGTCCCAGAAGGTGGAGGGTGAGGAGAGTCATGTGCTGTACATCAGCCACAAGCTCTCAATGCATGAAAGCAAGTACAGCACCATTGAAAAGGCCATCAAGTGGGCGGTCCTTGTCCTCCAACAATACCTACTGGGGTGCCCTTTCACCCTCTGTTTGGACCATGTCTCCCTCCAGTGGCTCCACTGCATGAAGGATGTCAATGTGTGGATCACCCCTTGGTATCTTGCCCTCCAGCCATTTAAGTTCGAGGTGGTCCACAGGCCAGGGGCGCAGATGGTGGTGGCAGACTTCTTGTCCCATCAGGGGGAAGTCCGCTGCAGCCTGGATGGCTCCCCGGCCTGAATTGGGCGGTGGAGGTACAGTATGTGGCAGCGGGGGCATGGCCAAGCGTCAGTTTGTGAATGGAGGGCAGGGCCAGGGAAGGTGAGTGGCTAAGTCATTACACCTGGTGTCAATTAATGTGTGTGGGTGTGTGTTTGTTGCAGGGATGGTGGAGCATAAAAGGAGGGGGAGAGCAGAGAAGAGGTCTCTCCTGACCTCTGTGTGTGTGCGTGTGTGTGTGTGTGTGTGTGAGCAAAGCTGAAAAGCTCGAAAAATAGATAAAATAGTGTGTGTGAGAGAACATCAACTCTTGCCTGTTGTGCTTCTGTACTCCACCCACATCAGGGCCTGTTACAATGATAAATGTTTGTTTTGCTTCAGCTATGCGAGATATATATTCAGTAAATTCTGCCATATTTCTCTTTTGGTTAGCTAGGTCAGGTGTAGCCTAGGAAATGTGTCCATGAATTTGAGGTCAAAGCTTCTGAAGGACCATTGAAGGGAGGTGTGTATTTGTTTGGCTGTTGAGTTTGAATATTGAATGTTTCACCAGAATCGCTGACTCATCATTTAAATTCTGTGGGGTTTTTTTGTCCTTAGTTGTGAAGCATTGTATAGAGGCTATTGTGACAGCGAGGGTTTGGTCAAGTGTCAGCTGTGAACAATGAGGAGTCAGGTTGAACCAGCAAGTAACATGTCATGAGTTACACCTGTGTCTAATTACTGGCTCTGTGTGTTTTTCAGATAGGCAGTAATGAAGGAGAGAGAGAGAGAGCCAAGTTCCCCCCATGTGTGTCTTTAGTGAACATTGAAAAGTGAATTTTAAAAATAAAGTGCACCTTGAATTGTAGTGCCTGTCTCCAGTTCCTCATTTTCCACACATCCAAAGTTGCTACATTGGTGCTGAAACCCAGGAGTGAGGAACAGAATGCCACCATGGAGACCAAACCAGTCAGGGAGCTCCTCTAGGCACTCACCAATGACCTCTGGTGCCAACACCAACCATTCGTCATGCTGTTCATGGATCAGGGGCAGCCCTTCAGGGTTCTACTTGAGGCCCAGGTGAAGGACTGGCAGGTGATCCAGAGCTTGGTCCAGTCAGCAGATGCTCCAGCGATCATTCCTGTGGCCTGTGTGCCTGTCCAGCTGGTCAACATGGGGCTGTAGGATGACCCTGAAGCCTTCCTTGAGCTATTTGAGTGTGTTGTGGAGGCAAGCTTGTGGCCAACCTCACAGTTGCCACCAGCATGCTGGAGTACCCTGACCTGAAGTGGGCTATACTGCAGCAGGTATGCCATGGCCCAGAAGAGCAGCACCAGCACTTCCACTCAGCATATGGCAAAGTTGGCCAGCACTTTGTGTTTGTGCAACAGCTCCAGGATGCCTGCTGACAGTACCTGCTGGCAGGAGTGTGATGTCGAGATCATTAATCATGTGAGACTGGAGCAGTTCGTCACCCAACTGCTGAACAAGACACCAACATGGATCCAGGGTCACCGAGCGGCATTGTGGAAGAGGAGGTTTGGCTGGCAGAGGACCACGTGATGGTGTTTCCGGGAGCTGGTGCTCCTGCAGCTTCTCGTCCGCTCTCTCTCTCTCTCTCTCTCTCTCACTTTTCCCCCTCCCTTTCCTTGCCCCCACCCCAGCCCCATGAAGATGGGGCCAACTCCCCCAGTACCCGCTCCTTGGACTCATGTCTGTCCTTGTCTCCTCACCCCTTTCTTCTCCTGTCTGTGCTGCCACTAACCTACTCTCTTTCCACAGGTGAACCTGTCTGTGCCCACCAAAACTGAGAGAAAGTCCGGGCAGGTCTACTGACATGGCAGGAAGGCAGGTATTTCCTGGTACTAGCACTTCTGCAAAGGGGTGGGGATTCTGATTTGCATTCCTGATGCACCACAGATTCCCCTGACCCAGCAATACTGAGTCTGTGTATTCAAGGGGGTACACATCAGACTTTGTTGGATTCTGTTTGTAATCAGACCTCCATGCATCAAAGTCTGATTCAGTGTGGGGCACTGGGAAATGCATGATTGGTGAAGGTGAGGTGTGCACATGAGGATGTTCATAAATGTCTGCTAATGCCCATCACTATTCATTTCTGGTGAGAAAAGTATAGTGGGGAGGCAGCGGTTAGCCCGAGCCTCACCCATCCACTTATCCTGGGCACAGATTGGCTAGGGTTTAAAATGTTAAAACAGTTTCTAATGGATGGGTCCTGCAGTACTAGGTTATGGGGGAATCCCACCACAACATTTGCTGGGGAGGTGGTTCCAGGGCCATCCGCATCAGCTCCATGTTATGATGACATGGGGAGGGGGGGAAGGCCCCACCCCACCACTCTCTCTCTGGGGAATCCCTCTGGGGATTTCCCACTGGAGCAAATGTGTGATGCATCCCTGAGGCACGCTTTGACCAAGTGAAAGTGATTGATAGCCAGAAGCTCCAACCTAATGTGGTGCTTTCCTTTCCATATTTTTGTTGTATTAAGGATGGGCTATATCGTGTGATGCAGGATACTCAAACTAAAGTAGAGACAACACAGTTGTTGGTCCTGAAGGGCCATAGGCAACTTTTATTCAATACACCTCATTATAATCCTATGGCTGGGCACTTGGGTCAGGACAAAATACTCAATCATCTCATAGCTCATTTCTATTGGCCAGGGATTTGCACCAATATCCACAGAGGGGGTGTGGCTTGTTGCAAATGCCAGCTGATAAATCCAGCAGCTGCACCAAAAGCGCCATTGTGCCTGTTACCATTACTTGAGATCCCCTTGGAAAGAATTGGCATAGCTCTCATTGGGTCATTAGATCAATTTGCATGTAGGTATTGCTTGATGTTATAGTGGCTTATGCAACGCGATACCCGGAAGCGATGGCTCTCCACAATATCTCTGCATGTAGTGTTGCAGATGCACTCTTTTGCATTATGTCCTGAGTTTGGATTCTGAAAGACATCCTGGCTGACCAAGGCACTATGTCATGCACACTACACAAATAATTATTGGGGATTAAATTGATTTGTACTAGTGTTCATCATCTTCAAATGGCTGGGCTGGTCAAACGATTTAACCAAATACTCAAAAACATGATTCATAAGTTCATTCACAGGGATGCTAGAAACTGGGATAAGTGGCTAGACCCTCTGTTTGCAGTGTGCAAGGTCCCAGAAGCTTCCACCCAGTTTTCCCCATTTGAATTGTTGTATGGGTGCAAGCCTCATGGCGTCTTGCACATCATTAAAGAAAATTGGGGGGAGTGACCTTCTCAAAGCAAAAATGAAATTCAGTAGGTTCTTGACCTGTGGGCAAAACTCCATGCAGTGAGTCACAGAACCAAGGAGAATTTGCTACAGGTGCAAGAATGTCAATCCCATCTGTACAACAGAGGGACACTGCTAAGGGAATTTTCTCTGGGAGATAAAGTGCTCATTTTACTGCCCACATCAAAAAAGTCCAAAAAGTGCAGCCCAATTCACCCTGGTCCCCTGTGGAGACAACCTCTCACTGTCCCAAAGAGCGCAGGTTATCGGGTTGCAGGAGGAATTCTGTGACGGGTTCTTGCCCCTCCCTGGTCACACTGACATAGAGCACTACATTGAGACTCCCCCAGGCATGGTGGTGCACAGCCACCCATATCGGCTCCCTGAGCACAAGAAAAATGTGGCTCGGGATGAACTCAAGGCTATGCTTGAGATGGGAGAAATTGAGGAGTCACACAGTGACTGGAGCAGCCCGGTGGTCTTGGTTTGCAAGACTGACGGGTCAGTCTGGTTCCGTGTGGACTATAGAAAAGTCAACACGGTGTCTAAATTTGATGCATATCCAATGCCTCGCATTGATGAACTGCTCGATCGGTTAGGCACAGCTCACTTTTAATCAACATGGGATTTGCAAAGGGATATTGGCAGATCCCCTTGACTCCATTATCCTGCAATAAAACAGCCTTTTCCACTCCCTTTGGTTTACATCAATTTGTCACCCTTCCTTTTGGGTTGTTTGGGGCCCCAGATATGTTTCAGCATCTCATGGACCGAATCCACTGTCCCCACAATGTGTATGCTGCTGCCTATTTAGATGATATCATTATTTATAGTAATGATCGTCAGCGGCATTTACAACACCTCAGGGCTGTCCTGAGGTCATTGAGGCATGCGGGGCTCACAAGAAACCTGAAAAAGTGTGCAATTCGATGGGTGGAAGTATGGTATCTGGGCTTCCACTTGTGTCATGGGTAGGTGCATCCCCAAATTGATAATACTACAGCAACTGCAGCCTATGCAAGACCTAAGACCAAAAAGGGGGTGAGGCAGTTCATGGGGCTGGCTGGCTATTGTAAGCGATTTGTGCCGAACTTTTCAGACATCATCAGCTTACTGACTGACCTCACTAAAAAGGGGGCACCAGATCCAGTCCAGTGGACAGAACCATGTAAATGGGCTTTTGCTGTAGTAAAAGTGGTTTTGTGCAGGGCCCACTGTTGCATTCTCCTGACTTTTCTCTCCCTTTTGTTTTGCAGACCAATGCATCAGACAGAGGACTGGGGACTGTTTTGTCCCAGGTGGTTGAGGGGGTGAGCTGTACTGTACATCAGCCACAAGCTTGGACCATGCAAGAGTCGAAGTACATCACCATAGAGGAGGAGTGTTTGGCTATCAAGTGGGCAGTCCTCACTCTGTGGTACTACCTGCTAGGATGCCATTTCATCTTCTGTTCTGACCATGCCCCACTCCAGTGGCTCCACTGCATGAAGGATTCCAACACATGGATCACTCATTGGTATCTGGCCCTTCAGCCCTTTTAAATTTGAGGTGGTCCACAGGCTGGGGGCACAGATGATGGTGGCAGATTACCTCTCCCACTGGGGGTGGGAGGGGTAAGCTGGATGGCTCCCCGGCCTGTGTCAGGCAGTGGGAGTATGTGGCAGCAAAGGTGTGGTTGAGTGTCGGCTGTGAACGGCAAGGAGTCAGGTTGAACCAGCAGGTAACATACCATGAGTTACACCTGGATCTAATTACTGGCTGCCTTTTAACGTGTTTTTCTGTGTGCCTTTCAGATAGAGGTGTGTGTGTGTGTGTGAGAGAGAGAGAGCGGAGTTCCCCCAATGTGTGTGGTGTTTGTGTGCATGTCTTAACTGAGCATAAAAAATAAAGCGCACCTTGGATTGTAGCACCTGTCTCCAGTTCATTTTCCACACATCCAGTCATATTTTTTTACTCTATGTATTTTCACTATTTGTTTTTGGGTTCTTTTCCATGCTTTGTCTGTTTATCAGTTGTGTATCATTAAATCACTGCACTTGCATTCAGCTCTCTGGATTTCATGACAATGATGCAATGTACCCTAACAAGGTTCCCAGCTTCTTCAAAAGAAAACCAGCTTCACATCACTGTAGATCCTCCTACTTCTTCCAGACATGTTCATTATAAATATAGGTGTTTTGATATTTGCTCCATGAGTGAATATGAACATTTTCAGGCAAAATTTACAGCCTGATTCACGAAGGTCCATGCACTTTTGTCTGCACGTTGTGTATGCTCTAATCATCCCTATGCTGGTGAACAACTAAGGGAATGTGGCCTCTGTCCCACATATTTCTACCTGTGTGAAATAGGAAATGGGTGACTACTTAAGAGTTACATCGCTGTTGTGGACATGAAGCACTTTCCCTGTGTGATGTGCTATGTTTAATTTTTTAGGTGCCAGCCAGAAGTGTCTCACACTAAGTTTCAGTCTTCAGTATTCTATTAATAAAGACAATTGGTAATTTGTCAACAATTTCTTATAAAAAATACTACTACATTTACTGTGCATGTAGTTGTTCTTTAGACCTGTACATTCATACTTAAATGGGCTAGCTCAACTTTCCCAGGAATCAATTAGTTGTTTTTATATGGGCCACTGCATTTTGAAAGAACATGACCGATACTTTGTTACCTCTCTGTGTGAAAAAACCTCCACAGATTTACTGTTAGTGATCCCTTCAAAACCCATCTCAAACTGTTTCTTCATCTACCTATGTGGAAGCTTTGAGCAAAATATGGCTTTTTTTTCTTCCTTTCACGGCCGCCCATCAGCTGGCCAAAGGCATATGAAAATGGAATGGTTAGTCAAAAGAACTTTTAAAATATTAGTACTTTGAAAAATATCTTTGAATTCACATTACAATTTAAGACATATGGACTAGGATGGGCGGCACAGTGGTGTAATGGTTAGCACTGTCACCTTACAGCAAGAAGGTTCTGGGTTCGAGCCCAGTGGCTGACAGGGGCCTTTCTGTGTGGAGTTTGCATGTTCTGTCTGGGTGCTCCGGTTTCCCCCAAAGACATGCAGGTTAGGTTAATTGGTGGCTCTAAATTGACTGTAGGTGTGAATGTGAGTGCGAATGGTTGTCTCTGTAAGTCAGCCCTGCGGTAATCTGGTGACTTGTCCAGGGTGTACCCCGCATCTCACCCATATTCAGTTGGAATAGGCTCCAGCTTGCCCGTGACCCTGCACAGGATAAGCGGTTACAGATAATGGATGGATGGACTAGGATGTTGCCAAAATGTTGCGGATTGTTTTTGGAATATCACTGTGGCAAATTCCTGATGTGGGTGGAATACTGAAGTGCGGCAGGCGGGAAATTATGTTAACACAGCCTTTGTTTTTGCTTTCATGCTTTGTTTTTCATGCTTTTTCTAGCTTTACTAATCTCACTCACGTGGTCTCACACACACACACACATGTGTACGTTCTGGTCAGGAGAGATCCCCTCATCACTCTCCCCTTCCTTTCTACCTTCCATCCTCACTGCAAAACAGACACAACATTAATCAACAACAGGTGTACTGACTTTGCCACTCACCTTCTCTGGCCCTGCTGTCCTTTCACAAACTGATGTTTAGCCATGCCCCCACTGCCACATACCCTTCACTGCCCGACTCAGGCTGGGGAGCTATCCGGCCTGCAGCGGACTGCCCCCCTGACAGGACAGAAAATCTGCCACTACCATCTGCGTTCTCAGCCTGTGGACCACCTTGAATTTAAATGGCTGGAGGGCGAGATACCAACAGGTGATCTGTGAATTGGCATCCTTCATGCGGTGGAGCCACTTGAGGGGTGCCCCAGCAGGTAGTGTTGGAAGGTGAGGACTGCCCACTTGATGGCCAGGCACTCTGTCTCAACGTTGCTATATTTACTTTCATGCATCGAGAGCTTGTGTCTGATGTACAGCACTGGACATTCCTTGCCCTCCACCTTCTGGGACAAAATGGCCCCCAGCCCTTTGTCCAATGTATCTATCTGCAATATGAAGGGGGGAGAGAGAGGGAGAAACCAAGGGACTGTAGGAGTGGCCCTCCACACAGTGCAGCTTTTACCTTGGTGAAGGCTGGCTGGCACTGCTACGTCCACTGGACCGGATCTGGATCTAGTGAGATCAGTTAATGGGCTGGTGACGTCCAAATAATTTAGGTATGAACCTACAATAGTAGCCAGCCAGCCCCAGGAACTGTCTTTTCCTTTTTGGTCTTGGGCCTTGAATAGGCCACAATCGCTGCAGTCTTGCCCCCTTTTTGGTCTTGGGCCTCAGCTGCAATCGTTGCAGTCTTGCCAATTTGGGGATGCATCTGCCAATGACCCACATGGAAACCCAAATACCATACTTCCACCCACCCAATCTCACACATTTTCAGGTTAGCTGCGAAACCTACCCACCTCAGTGACTCTAGGACAGCCCTAAGATGTTCTAGGTACCACGGCCAATTATTGCTATATATAATAATGTCATTAAGGTAGGCCACCACATAGGCAGCATGGGGGTGGAGGATCTTGTCCATGAACTGCCGCAACGTAGTAGGAGCCCCAAATAACCCAAAAGGAAGTGTGACAAAATGGTGTAATCTGAACAGTGTGAAAATGGGCATTTTCTCTTGGGATAGAGGAGTCAAGGGGATCTGCCAATATCTCTTTGTTAAATCCAGTGTTGAATAAAAATGAGCAGCACCCAATTGATTGAGCAACTCATCAATGTGAGGCATTGGGGACACATCAAATTTGGACACCGTGTTGACTTTTCTGTAGTCCACACAGAACTGCATCGACCCATTGGTCTGGGAAACCAGGACCACCAAGCTGCTCCAGTCATTGTGGGACTCCTTGATTATGCCAATTTCGAGCATGGCCTTGAGTTTGTTCTGAAACACCTGTTTTTTGTGTTCGGGTAAGCAGTAGGAGTGGCTACGCACCACCACCCCTGGGGGACTTTCAGTGTGGTGTTCTATGAGGTGGGTGCAGCTGGGAAGAGGCAAGAACATGTTGGAAAATTTATTTTGCAACTTGGCAATCTCCATTAGTTGGGCCAGTGAGAGGTGATCTCCACAGGGGACTGGAGCGGTTTGAGTTGTTTAATTTTTATCTCCGGCCCCAGCTACCCCTTCTCTACCAATGCCAACACCATGGGGACCCCTTCATTCCAACATTTTAACAGGTTGAGGTGGCATATTTGCAGTGCCCTGCCCCATCCATTCACCTCACCTCATAGTCGGCATCCCCGATTCACTGTGTGACCTCAAAGGGCCCTTGCCACTTGGCGACTAATTTGGAGCTCGATGTGGGCAATAACATGAGTACTTTATCTCCCAGGGTGAAGTCTCTAAGGCACATGCCCCTGTTGTATAACAGAATTTGATGCTCTTGTGCCTGCTGCAAGTTCTCCTCGGTAAAGTGTGTGAGGGTGTGAAGCTTTGCACACAGGTCAAGAATGTATTGAATTTTGTTTTTACTAGTTGAAGGTCCCTCCTCCCAATTTTCCCACGAAAATGCCACGAGGCTTATGCCTGTATAACAATTTGAATAGGGAGAATCCCATGGAGGCTTGTGAGACCTCTCACTGCAAATTATTATACTGCAAATAACAGGGGCTTGAGCCATTTATCCCAATTATGTGCATCTTCACTTACAAACTTCCAAATTAAATTTTTAAGTGTCTGAATCATTCCACCAAGACATCTGTATGTGGATAATAGATGCTGGTGCGGATCGATTTAATACCCAATAACCCATACCATTTGCGAAGTGTGCACGACATAAACATAGTGCCTTGGTCAGTCAGGATTTATTTGGGAATCCCAACTCGGGAGAGAACATGGAAGAGTGCATGCTGAAATATTGCAGAGAGGCACTGCTTCCAGATATCATGCTGCATAGTCTACCAGGACTAAAATAAAGCAATATCCCCATGCTGACCGATCTAATGGCCCAATGAGATCCATGCCAATTCTCTCGAAGGGGGTCTCAATTAGAGGGAGAGGGCACAAAGGTGCTTTTGGGGTGGCCTCTTGATTTACTAGTTGGCATTTGTGGCATGCCGCACACTAGCAACGGACATCCCCATGAATCCCTAGCCACTAGAATGGAGCCATTATTCAGACTAGTGTTTTATCTTGTCCTAAATGTCTGGCCATCGGGTTAAAGTGAGCTGTGTGGAATACGAGTTCCTTACAGCTCTTTGGGATTAACAACTGTGCTATATGTTCACAGGTTTGAGTGTCCTGCATCACTCAGTACAACTTATCTATAATAGTGAAGTGGGGGAAGGAGGGAGTCACATTTGGCTGGAGGGGTTGACCATCGATTACTCTCACTTGGTCAAAGACATGGCACAGAGTCTTGTCTTGCATCTGTTCATCCTTGAGGGAATGCCTGGGGGAGGGAGGAGGGGTGAGTTGCTCCCTACTCCTCATAGCACCCTGATGTGGTGCTAATGTAGATGTCTCGGAGACAGCTTCCCCAGTCAATGCCACACTGGGATTCCCCCCCACCCCCAATTAAGCCTTTAAACCCTGGCTAATCAGTTTCCAGAATCAGTGGGTGGGTGAGACGCGGGTTAACTGTCACCATTACACTATGCTTTTCCCCCCGAAATAGAATGTGGATGGACACTAGTGGATATTTGTGAACATCCCCATGCGCATGCACACAATAATCTTCACCACTTCTGCTCTCCCCAGTGTTTCAAATTGCATCAGGCTTTGGTGGATTAAGGTCTGATTACAGCCGGAATCCGCCACCATGTGATACATATCCCCTTGAACACTCACCGGTATACAATATACTCTGACCTGATTGAGGGTGGTCTCTGGTACGTTGGGGATCTGGACCACAGCTCCCACCTCCATCGCAGAGCACTGGCCCTGGAGATGCCCCTCCCCCCAATGCCAGCATACCAGCCCAGACTTCACCTCTGCACTGGCAATAAGAGTTCCTCACGTGGGGGGGGGGGGTAGAAGACACAGAAGGGGAAGACAGAAGGGAGACACCATGGGTGTGGCGGCCCCCACCTCTGTGGTGGGGGAATGCAGCAGGAGTGAGAAGAAGAGAGGGGAGGAAGGAGAAAGTGAAGAGGCGGAATGTCTGCCTACTGCCAGAAGAGCCACCAAATGGTCCTCCGCCAATTCAATGGCCTGATCCAGTGGCACTGGACCCACTCCACCATTCCTTCTTGAAGCCGGGCAATGAACTGCTCCAGTGTCACCAGGTCAATGATCCCCTCAGTGTTGCCATCCTCCAATCTCAGCCACTGCCAGCAGGCATCCCAGAGCTGTTGGCCAAAAGTGAATGGTTAGCCAACTTCCTCCAATGTCAGCACGTGGAAGTGTTGGCGATGTTGCACTGAAGAGTGGCCAACATGCTGCAGGATGGCTCACTTCAGGTCAGCGTAGACAAGCCAGCTGTCCGCGGGGAGCTGTTTTGGGGCGAGCTGTGTCTCCCCAGTCAGCAGTGGTAGTAGACATGCCATATGTTGTTCGACCGGCCACCCCCATGCTTCGGCCACTTGCTCAAAGAGGGCAATGAATGGCTCCAAGTTGTTGTACGGTCCTATCTTTGTCAGCGTGACATGGGGTGGGTCTGTTGCAGTGGTGGTCAAGGACCCCACCAACACAAGCAGGTGCCAGAACACCTGGTGCTCTTCCTGCTGAGCCAGCAGCAAAGCTTCAAAATGTTGCTCCTGCCGGAGGGCAGTCAGCACTTGGTGCTGGCTCTGTTGGGCAGTGGCAAGGGCATGAATTTAGATCTTTCAATGGAGAGGGCTCCATGGGGTGGTTCCCTTCAGTATCCTCACACAAGGCACCACTGTGGCAAATCCCTGATGTGGGTGGAATGCTGAAGCGTAGCAGGTGGGAAATTGTTAGCACAGCCTTTATTTCTGATTTTGTGCTTTGCTTTTCAGCTTTACTAATCTCACTCATGTGGATGGATACACGGACACACACACACACACGTACGTTCTGGTCAGGAGAAAGCCCCTCTCGTGGCTCTCTACCTCCTTTTTTACCTTCCATCCTGACTGCAATATACACACACAGACACCACATTAATCAACAACAGGTGTATTGACTTCACCGTTCACCTTTCCTGGCCCTGTCCTCCATTCACAAACCAACACTTGACCACATCCCCATTGCCACAATCGCTCGTATTGAAAATGGCAGTTCACTTCTTACTGCAGAGTATTCGGAAAATAGGGAGCCAGCACCTTTAATAAACATCTCCCCCTATGCAATTTGGGCACACTGCATATAAAAAAAAAAAAACTGCAGACATGCAGTGACTGTCTATAAGTAGCTGATCTTTTCGTTTAAATGGCTGCCACAAAATGAACCATCTCTGTTTCAGATCTCCACATATAGTTCTATAAATATCCCAAGGGGTCTGCATTTGTATTAGTCAATAGGAATAAATGAGACAGTCGTTTCCCCTTGCACTTCAATGTGGAAGAACAAATCTAAACACCTTGTTTTGAGGGAGGAGGTTTGCCTTGCATGGAAGGGAGGAGAAGAGCCAAGAAAAACAAAGACACGTAAACAAAGTGGAGGAGAGACTGTACCAAATGAAAATAGAAAGTGAGGACAGAAAGCATATCAGAATGAATGGGGACACTGAAGATGTGGAACAGGTCAGAAGGAAGCCACTACAATGAACAGGAAAAGACATTCATTTACTGTAAGTTTAGTAATGTACAAAGGGATGCTGCAGCAAAGGAGGAACAAAGGACAGTGTTTGTGTGTGTCTGTACAATTATTATTCCCATATTTTTCTCTTCAAATTACACTGACCACTTCAGTAGTAACACCTATACACCTGCTCATTCATGCAATTTTACAAATCAGCCAAACTAGCAGCAGCACAACGCATAAAATCATGCAGATACAGTTCAAGGGCTTCAGTTAATGTTCACATCAAATAGTTGAAAACCTAAATAAATAAATAAATTTAAATTAAAAAATTAAAAAATATATTTAAAAAAAAAGGGCGGCACGGTGGTGTAGTGGTTAGCGCTGTCACCTCACAGCAAGAAGGTCCTGGGTTCGAGCCCCAGGGCCGTCGAGGGCCTTTCTGTGTGGAGTTTGCATGTTCTCCCCGTGTCCGTGTGGGTTTCCTCCGGGTGCTCCGGTTTCCCCCACAGTCCAAAGACATGCAGGTTAGGTTAACTGGTGACTCTAAATTGAGCGTAGGTGTGAATGTGAGTGTGAATGGTTGTCTGTGTCTATGTGTCAGCCCTGTGATGACCTGGCAACTTGTCCAGGGTGTACCCCGCCTTTCGCCCGTAGTCAGCTGGGATAGGCTCCAGCTTGCCTGCGACCCTGTAGAAGGATAAAGCAGCTAGAGATAATGAGATGAGATTTTAAAAAAAAACCCATTGCCTTAATGCCCATTTCCTTGATTCCACTTTTGTCCATGAAATTCTGAGGAGTTCTGTAGTGTATGAAATACTCAAGCCAGTCATTTTAGCACTAACAACAACCCTGCAATACTGAAAGTTACTGAGATCACAATTTCCCCCCACATTCTGATATTTGATGGAAATATTAACTGAAAGTTGTGATCTGTATGTCCATGATATTATGGATTGTACTGCTGCTACATTATTGGCTGATTGGATAGCTGCATGAGGTTCATCAAGCAACTGCTAAATTAACTAATCAATCAGTGTTCAATCACTAAAATCATGAACAAATAGAAATTAGAAACAAACAACAAAAAAAAAACCAACGCTTAACTTCCAGAAGAACTAAAACCAATCAGATTGTCACTTCAACTGAAGGCAGTTGAAAGTAATGCTGTAAGGTGGCTTGTGGCAATGCTGTTATGTAACTTCAGCCAAGTCATTTCCCAGCACACAGCTTCTCAACTGCTATAACGTGCCATTACAGTAAATCCTTATGCCAAAAAAAAAACAACCTGAAAGTAAACTCTATATTGAAGTCACTAGTCACATCAAAGGTTATTTTCAATAACAGGACATCCCTTGTTTAATTAACTGAGGTACATTTGGATTCAACACAACAGCATTCCAAACTCACCAGATGGAGGTCAACACAAGTTGAATTATTCTCGCACATATTGCTAAGGCAGTTGTCAATGTCCTGCTTGCACCACACTCCAGCATAACCAGGGTTACAGAGGCAGTAAAAGCCATCCACAACTGAAGGAGAAAAATAAGAACCAAACAATTCCTTAGTCAGAGGGGCTGGTAGATGACCCAGGCAGAATGAATGACTTTTGTGCAAATAAGCAATGAAATCATGTCGACTTCATCATTTGCTCTCAGTGCAATCTCATCTCTGTAGGAACAAGAGTTACAAGGACAAGTCAGTGTGGTTAAAAATAAAAACTCTTTCTTATAAACCTTGACGAGAGAGCAAAACAAAACAATGGATTATTGTGATTTGTGTCTGTGACAGTCCAGTCCAAATGATAAATGGCAGACAAAAAGGGCACACAGCATGTATTCCTATAGACTTTTGAGAAGTAAAGTCATTGACTATCATTACTTCCTGTCTAACCCATTTTATGCATGAGCTTTAAAATGCAAAATATCTAATTACATGTTTTTTGTGGCTGTGTCCTTTACCAGCTATACAGAAGTGAATGTTGCACTCAGGCTTCACTGAATTTATCAGAGGCCCAATAACACAATTATCCAGACTTTAATCACACACAGGTGGATCTTTCACCTTTGCACATCTTGACAGCCATATATAGGCAGCTGGTGACAGAGGTAATTGTGGGAATCTTCTACGAGCAAATTTATTGCAAACCCAGCTCCTGTGTCCCAGGATTCTTCATTATGCCTGAGATTTAGCGCATAATCTGTGCTGTCACTCTGGCTCGGCACGTGTAGCTGCTATTGCTCTAATTAACTGCTCGGGGTCCTGGGTGGCAGCCACCATTACTCACAGCAGCTGCTGCCAAGAAACCCCTCTTTGTCCCAGTGCACCCCCTTCCCATGTGTACAGGCACAAGCGTACACACACACACAGATTGATGCAAAGGAAAAGATAATCAAGAATCTGTTCATACGTCATTCATTTACCTCGATTTTGCTAAAAAAAAAGCAGCATACTGAAGCAGTGAAGTTAAGGTATTGAACTGATTCTCTTGCAAGAAAATTTTTGTTAAGGTTGTTGTGCTAAAATGATTCATAACCCAGACAATGACATTCATTTCTGAATGATTTTCATGCAGACAGTATACTGTGTATGTCCTGGATACAATACAATACCTGGATTTAGTATACTCTAAATCATGAATCAGTAACAACAGCTGATGGTCTGTATTTTATAATGTTTTATCTTTTATGTATGAGAATAAATTTGCAGGCGGCATGGTGGTGTAGTGGTTAGCACTGCCGCCTCACAGCAAGAAGGTCCGGGTTCGAGCCCCGTGGCCGGCGAGGGCCTTTCTGTGCGGAGTTTGCATGTTCTCCCCGTGTCTGCGTGGGTTTCCTCCGGGTGCTCCGGTTTCCCCCACAGTCCAAAGACATGCAGGCTAGGTTAACTGGTGACTCTAAGGTGGGGTTTACATTAGACCGTATCAGCGGATCATCAGATTAACGTTTTTAAAACGATTAACATGCACACAGCAACACCAATACACGATTCGCCTGCACACAGCAACACCAATACACGGATATGCTCGGCTCCGCAGGCATCCTGCGCTCCAAATCACTCCGCCCTGAACAGCGAGTGCCCTCTGGAGGGTGCGCACTCCGGCCCTGCACAGCTCACAGAGCACGCGAGTGAAGTGCACGAGCAGTAATTCGGGACTGAGCCGCTGTGTGTGTGCTCTCAGTGCATATCGGGTATGCGCGTCACTTACCACTTGCAAGTGGAAGGATGGCAAGCCTAAAGACAATCATAACTACACAATGGGCAGTATTTGCATCAGTATTTGCAGTATTTTCATACTTTTATACTCTTTAATGAAAGGTGATACAAGGCGGAAGTCCGCGCCGTTTTTCAGCAGTCGTGTCACATGACCAACGCCAGCGAATCAGGAAGGTGGATGTCACAGTGACGTTGTCCAATGACGATGCCAGCTAGAGCTCAGCACAGCGTATCCGCGTATTCTCAATGTTTAAACAGCACCGGACCAGACACGATCTAGATTGAATACGTGGACGCTGGCGGATTCCTGTTTCCCGGCGTTTCCAGGCGTTTTAATGTAAACGGACAGTGCATCCGCAAAGAAAACGAGACAGATACGGTCTAATGTAAACTTGGCCTAAATTGACCTTAGGTGTGAATGTGAGTGTGAATGGTTGTCTGTGTCTATGTGTCAGCCCTGTGATGACCTGGCGACTTGTCCAGGGTGTACCCCGCCTTTCGCCCGTAGTCAGCTGGGATAGGCTCCAGCTTGCCTGCGACCCTGTAGAACAGGATAAAACGGCTAGAGATAATGAGATGAGATAATAAATTTGCATCTAGGAATACAGGAATCCTATTTAGATGTATTCCCTCCCAAAGCAAATGGACAAATAGCAGCTTTGTTATTTATATGCCATTTAAAGAATGGAAGAATATAGTTGTCTATTAAGTCAAGTCAGTTTATTTATATAGCACAATTAAAAACAACAGCAGTTGACCCAAAGTGCTTCACAGATAAAGGCAGTAAAAAAGACATTTAGAAATCAGAGCAGGACACAAAGGCAAGGAATATAAGACAGTTTAAAAAAAAAAAGATATTAAGAGTCAAGGATAAAGATGATCAATAAATACACAAATTAAAATAAATAAATAAATGAAAATCAAAACAACAACTATGACTTGAATAAATAGAAACAAGATTAAAATAAGAGCAGGATAAAAAGGAAAAAGAAAACCTGTATCAGACTGAACTAAAAGCAAGGGTTAAAAGATAGGTTTTCAAATTAGATTTAAAACTGGCAATGGTTGGGCAGGATTTGATGTGGGGTGGGAGACTATTCCAAAGCTTTGGGGCAAAAACAGAAAGGGCCCGATCACCTCTGCTTTTAAGGTGTGAGTGGGGGATTGTGAGGAGTTGCTGGGAGGATGACCTGAGTGACCTTAGGGGAGAGTAGGGGGTTAAAAGCTCTGTTATATAAGATGGAGCAAGACCGTTGAGAGCTTTAAAAACAAAAAGTAAAATTTTAAAATCGATTCTATATTTAATTGGTAGCCAGTGGAGATGAGCCAAGACAGGTAAGATACCAGTATGTTCTCTCTTTTTAGTACTAGTTAAAAGCCTAGCTGCTGCATTTTGGACCATTTGTAGCCTATTGATGTTAGACTGGGTTAGAACTGTGTACAAAGAGTTGCAATAGTCCAAACGAGATTAAATAAAAGCATGAATGAGAGTTTCATGATCAGTAGAAGATAAAAGTGGCTTTAGTTTGGCTATGGTTCAGAGCTGATAAAAGCTTCCCTTCACCACACTGCTGACTTGACTGTTAAAACTGAGTGAACTGTCCATTGAAATGCCAAGATTTCTCACTGTACTGTGACCATTCGCAGATAGGGGGCCAAGTGCAATTGTCAGCCTGGCTATAGAACAGGGGGATCCAAATACCATTACTTTTTCAGTAAAGAATTTAAAAAATTCCTCACATTTCATTATTAAAGCAGAGGTAACTGGAGCAGCTGGGTTTAAAAGAGAGTTGATTGTCTTGAACAGCACTCTGGGTCTATTTGCGTCTTTGTTTATGAGGTTACTAAAATAGTCCTTTCGTGCCATCTGTACAGAGAGTTCGTAGCATTTTAGGTGGTCTTGCAAGATTTCATATGATACTTGTAGTTTGTCTTTTTTCCATTTACGTTCAGCCCATCTACAGGCACGTCGTGCAGCGCAGGTGGAATCATTAAGCCAGGGTGTAGTATTGGACCTAACTTTCCGAGACTTGAGAAGGGCCACATCATTTAAAATGTTGGCGCAAGTAGAGTTAAAAAGATTGACAAGCTCGGAGGTGTCGCTGCAGGTGGCTAGGGCTTCAGTGATTCTGGGTAGGTGGCAGTCAGAAAACGAAATGGAGAAAAGCTGTGGAGTGGCTGAGTTTATAGATTGGGAATGATGGGGGAGGATGGATAGGAGAAGGACCAGAGAGATTTAAACTATCATGAAGTGATCTGACACAGCGATGTCAGAAATGACTAAGTGTGAGACAGGAAAACCAGATGACAGGACAAGATCAAGTGTGTGGCCTTTCTGATGTGTAGGACCAGATACTAATTGGGTTAAATTAAAGAGTCAACCAGGTTTAAAAATTTGCTCACCATGGGCTTATTTGAATAACGCACATGAACGTTAAAGTCACCTAAAATTAACAACTTATCAGAATGAGAGGCCATGACAGACAAAAGGTCAGAAAACTCTTGAATGAAAGTGCTGGAGGCTTTGGGAGGCCTGTACACCAGAGCATATAGGACAGGGGCAGGGCCATTAATCGATAAGAGTTGCATCTCAAAAGTGGAATAAGCGCTGGTGGGAAGAAATCTGCATTTAAATGAGTTGTTGAAAATGGTGACTAAACCACCTCCACAACCAGAAGACCTTGGTGAGCTTAAAAAATGAAAATAAGGGGGACAAAGTTTGCCGAGTGAAAGGTGATCACCAACAGTAAGCCAAGTCTCGGTTACAAATAGAAAATCCAGTTAACAAGATAATATAATGCCATTTAAAGTAAAAGTCTCCTTTTGTCAGGGATCAGACATTTATTAGGGCGACGCTGATCGGTGATGGCTGAGCCACTGGTGTCGGGAATAATGTTAAGTTCATATGTGCTGGTAGTGAACGAAGATTCGCTGCATTTACTCCGCCAGTGCATGTGGTTTTGAGGGGGGAGCGAGGAGTCCAGTGCACTGGGATAATGTCTGTGCGTAGTGGTGGAGGAGCCAGGCACCGAAGATTTCGCGAGTCTATGCCTCCAACCCTGCTATTGTGAGCCAACAATCCAGTGGGGAATATTGACACCACAGTGGGGATAGCTCCGTTGAGTGTAGGCTGAATTTGGAATTGATGGTGACAGCCTTGGTGCAGGTACCGGGGCTGACAAGCAAAGATGGCGAGTCCCAAGGATACAGGTAATCCAATCATACAGTGAGGATAAACAATCCAAACATATCGGTAAAGTCCAGGTTTACAGTTTCACATAATTTGTGAACTTTCAGTTTGTCTGCATTTCCTGGTGAAGGTAATCAGGAGTGAGAGGAACCGCAGGCTGCTTTATTACTCTCACAGTAACATCTGATTCTTCCACACTGCTGTGTCCTGAATCCTCTCCGAGGAAAACTGTGGTCTCAGGACTGTGCTTTGGAAGCGGAAATGAAAAGCGCAACAACAGAGGGTTTAGGCTGTCTTAAAACAAAAAACAGTTGAGGAAAAAAATAAATATTAAATACCTAAATCTTTATTTATCCACTGATTCACTGTCTACAGGTCTCGAATGATTTTTTTCCTCATGTAGTTACAGAATAATTAGTGTAAAATTGTTAGGTAGCATACATCTAGATTTGTCTTACAGATGACAGTCAGTGCAAGTATCAGCTTGATGATAAATATTTGTTGTGTCCTACAAATGCAAAGTTAGAGTGATCCAAATCAGCCTCTACAATTCGAGAATTTTTCTCCCAACAAAAATCCATTTATTACTTATTGTTATTACTTATTGATGTTTAACAATAAACCTTTCACCAAATCATATATATATATATATATATATATATATACACACACACACACACACACACACACACACACACAGTGGGGCAAAAAAGTATTTAGTCAGTCACCAATTGTGCAAGTTCTCCCACTTAAAAAGATGAGAGAGGCCTGTAATTTTCATCATAGGTATACCTCAACTATGAGAGACAAAGTGAGGAAAAAAAAAAATCCAGAAAATCACATTGTCTGATTTTTAAAGAAATTATTTGCACATTATGGTGGAAAATAAGTATTTGGTCAATAACAAAAGTTTATCTCAATACTTTGTTATATACCCTTTGTTGGTAATGACAGAGGTCAAACATTTTCTGTAAGTCTTCACAAGGTTTTCACACACTGTTGCTGGTATTTTGGCCCATTCCTCCATGCAGATCTCCTCTAGAGCAGTGATGTTTTGGGGCTGTCGCTGGGCAACACGGACTTTCAACTCCCTCCAAAGATTTTCTATGGGGTTGAGATCTGGAGACTGGCTAGGCCACTCCAGGACCTTGAAATGCTTCTTACGAAGCCACTCCTTCGTTGCCCAGGCAGTGTGTTTGGGATCACTGTCATGCTGAAAGACTCAGCCACATTTCATCTTCAGTGCCCTTGCTGATGGAAGGAGGTTTTCACTCAAAATCTCACGATACATGGCCCCATTCATTCTTTCCTTTACACGGATCAGTTGTCCTGGTCCCTTTGCAGAAAAAACAGCCCCAAAGCATGATGTTTCCACCCCCATGCTTCACAGTAGGTATGGTGTTCTTTGGATGCAACTCAGCATTCTTTCTCCTCCAAACACAGCAAGTTGAGTTTTTACCAAAAAGTTCTATTTTGGTTTCATCTGACCATATGACATTCTCCCAGTCCTCTTCTGGATCATCCAAATGCTCTCTAGCAAACTTCAGATGGGCCTGGACATGTACTGGCTTAAGCAGGGGGACACGTCTGGCACTGCAGGATTTGAGTCCCTGGCGGCATAGTGTGTTACTGATGGTAGCCTTTGTTACTTTGGTCCCAGCTCTCTGCAGGTCATTCACTAGGTCCCCCCGTGTGGTTCTGGGATTTTTGCTCAGCGTTCTTGTGATCATTTTTACCCCATGGGGTGAGATCTTGCATGGAGCCCCAGATTGAGGGAGATTATCAGTGGTCTTGTATGTCTTCCATTTTCTAATAATTGCTCCCACAGTTGATTTCTTCACACCAAGCTGCTTACCTATTGCAGATTCAGTCTTCCCAGCCTGGTGCAGGTCTACAATTTTGTTTCTGGTGTCCTTTGACAGCTCTTTGGTCTTGGCCATAGTGGAGTTTGGAGTGTGACTGTTTGAGGTTGTGGACAGGTGTCTTTTATACTGATAACGAGTTCAAACAGGTGCCATTAATACAGGTAACAAGTGGAGGACAGAGGAGCCTTTTAAAGATGAAGTTACAGGTCTGTGAGAGCCAGAAATCTTGCTTGTTTGTAGGTGACCAAATACTTATTTTACCGAGGAATTTACCAATTAATTCATTAAAAATCCTACAATGTGATTTCCTGGATTCTTTCCCCCCATTCTGTCTCTCATAGTTGAAGTGTACCTATGATGAAAATTACACGCCTCTCTCATCTTTTTAAGTGGGAGAACTTGCACAATTGGTGGCTGACTAAATACTTTTTTGCCCCACTGTGTGTGTGTGTGTGTGTGTGTGTGTGTGTGTATATATATATATATATATATATATATAATGTATGTATGTATATAATATATACACACACACACACACACACACACACAACCCCGATTCCAAAAAAGTTGGGACAAAGTACAAATTGTAAATAAAAATGGAATGCAATGATGTGGAAGTTTCAAAATTCCATATTTTATTCAGAATAGAACATAGATGACATATCAAATGTTTAAACTGAGAAAATGTATCATTTAAAGAGAAAAATTAGGTGATTTTAAATTTCATGACAACAACACATCTCAAAAAAGTTGGGACAAGGCCATGTTTACCACTGTGAGACATCCCCTTTTCTCTTTACAACAGTCTGTAAACGTCTGGGGACTGAGGAGACAAGTTGCTCAAGTTTAGGGATAGGAATGTTAACCCATTCTTGTCTAATGTAGGATTCTAGTTGCTCAACTGTCTTAGGTCTTTTTTGTCATATCTTCTGTTTTATGATGCGCCAAATGTTTTCTATGGGTGAACGATCTGGACTGCAGGCTGGCCAGTTCAGTACCCGGACCCTTCTTCTACGCAGCCATGATGCTGTAATTGATTTAGTATGTGGTTTGGCATTGTCATGTTGGAAAATGCAAGGTCTTCCCTGAAAGAGACGTCATCTGGATGGGAGCATATGTTGCTCTAGAACCTGCATATACCTTTCAGCATTGATGGTGTCTTTCCAGATGTGTAAGCTGCCCATGCCACATGCACTAATGCAACCCCATACCATCAGAGATGCAGGCTTCTGAACTGAGCACTGATAACAACTTGGGTCGTCCTTCTCCTCTTTAGTCCAAATGACACGGCGTCCCTGATTTCCATAAAGAACTTCTTCAAATTTTGATTCGTCTGACCACAGATCAGTTTTCCACTTTACCACAGTCTATTTTAAATGAGCCTTGGCCCAGTGAAGACGTCTGCGCTTCTGGTCATGTTTAGATACGATGACTTCTTTGAACTATAGAGTTTTAGCTGGCAACGGCGGATGGCACGATGACTTGTGTTCACAGATAATGTTCTCTGGAAATATTCCTGAGCCCATTTTATGATTTCCAATACAGAAGCATGCCTGTATATGATGCAGTGCCGTCTAAGGGCCCGAAGATCACGGGCACCCAGTATGGTTTTCCAGCCTTGACCCTTATGCACAGAGATTCTTCCAGATTCTCTGAATCTTTTGATGATATTATGCACTGTAGATGATATGTTCAAACTCTTTGCAATTTTACACTGTCGAACTTCTTTCTGATATTGCTCCACTATTTGTCGCTGCAGAATTAGGGGGATTGTTGATCCCATCTTTACTTCTGAGAGCCGCTGCCACTCCAAGATGCTCTTTTTATACCCAGTCATGTTAATGACCTATTGCCAATTGACCTAATGAGTTTCAATTTGGTCCTCCAGCTGTTCCTTTTTTGTACCTTTAACTTTTCCAGCCTCTTATTGCCTCTGTCCCAACTTTTTTGAGATGTGTTGCTGTCATGAAATTTAAAATGAGCCAATATTTGGCATGAAATTTCAAAATGTCTCACTTTCGACATTTGTCTATGCTCTTTTGTGAATACAATATCAGTTTTTGAGATTTTTAAATTATTGCATTCCATTTTTATTTACAATTTGTACTTTGTCCCAACTTTTTTGGATTCAGGGTTGTACATACTGGTCACTTTTTGATGGAATAAAGACTATGTAGGTGTGGATCTGAGAAGCAGCAGAGGGAACGTACAGTGAACACTGATCAGTTGGAGGAGGACCACAGCCAGGAATAACACTACAGGGTTGAGGACCTCCTGCATTATGAGGCTACTCAGACCAACATTGAGGAGGAGCCAGGCTATCCAAACCCACCCAGGACTGATGCAGAACCTTCAACATAAAGCCAGAAACCAAGAGTGCAGTGGCCACCAACAGACAAGAGATGGGAGATCTTTGACGAAGACCTAGACAAGATTTTAAAAAGCACATTGATGCGAGATGTACACAGGAAACTGTCAACTTTGTCAACAATGGTGTAACACAGTAGACCAAGAATGGTTTGGGGTAAAGGAGATCAGAAATGGAGAGGAAAAGCAAGAGAAACCAAATAGACATCAAAAGGAGATCCATGCCCTAAGGACAGAGATAAGTACCATCACCAAGCAAGATAGAATAACAAATGAGATGGCGACAGCAGGACTTAGCTAGCTAAGATCTATTTTGAGGGAGTGTAGGAACAAGCTTCAGAAAGTAGAGAGGATAAGAAAAGCACAATGAGAAAAAGCAAGAAAGAAAGCAATGTTTGTAGCCAACCAATACAGATTTACTCAGGCAACACTTGAGGCCATGAAGTCTGGGTCACTGCAGAGCTCAGAAGAGGAGGTGGAAAGGCATCTGGCAGAAATGTACAGTGGTGAACAATGACACAATCCATTAGGTTGGTGTGATAGGATAGAAGGCGAGCCAGAACCAGAAGTGCCGGTGGAAATAAGGGAGCCAACATGGAAAGAAGTGGCAGATATTGTGAAAAAGGCTAGATAAGCATCAGCACCAGGACCCAGTGGCATCCCTTACAAAGTATATAAGAAGTATCCAAGGATCTTGAAACACCTATAGAAACTGATGAAAGTAGTCTGAAGGAAGGGGAAGATACCACCTTGCTGGCAGAAGGCAGAGGGCTGTTTTATTCCAAAGGAGGAGAGATCAGAACACATCAATCAGGCAAAAGTGAACAAGAAGGACTTAACAATAGTATGGTTAGATCTGGCCAATGCTGATGGTACCATCCCACACATAGAGGAGTCACTTATAAATACTGTCATATACCTGGACACTTCAGAGAACTCATTAGAAGCTACTTCAATGGAATTCATCTGTGGTTTACAACCAGGAATTTCACAACATCTTGGCAGAAGCTTCAAAAGGGCATAGTAACTGGATGTACCATCTTGGTTATCCTTTTTGATTAACAAGCATCTCAGAAAGTGGTTGGGTGTACCGCCATGCTTTATTTCAATAGGACTCTACAGCAGGATGGCCAAGTTACAGCTATCCTTAACATCGATAGCTGAGGAGTTCAAGGTTGGAAAGGCATGACTGATCATGACATTAAAAGATTCCAAAGATGACAAAGTATGGGTAGCCGGAGTGGAAGTAAAGACAGGCTGGAAGTGGTCAGCAACAAAAGCAGTTAGTGAAGCCAAGAGCAGATTGTGTCACAAGAACATCATAGGGACAATAGCAGTAGGACAACAAGACCTAGGTAGAACCAAGAGCTGCCACTGGAAGAATGCCGATTCATATGAGAGGTGCAACATGGTCCAGAAGGAAATAAAGTCCAGAGAAGAGGAGAATAGGCAGGTCAGAGCAGCTGAACTAGGTAGTCAGGGAGCATGGACAAGGTGGGGAACAGAACAATGATCGCTCACCTGGTCAGAGATATGGAAGTATCCACAATTCCAACTCCAGTTCCTCCTGCTGTCTGTGTATGATGTGTTACCAACACCAGCAAACTTGCACAGATGGGGCCTGACAGAGACACCGGATTGTTCCTTGCGTGGAAAGAGAGGAACCTTAGAAGATATCCTTTCTTCATACAATGTCACTCTGTCACAAGGAAGGTATATGTGGCGACACAATCAGGTACCGGTACAATGGGAACTGGCAGACATGATCGAGAAAGAGAGGGAAAAATAGGAAAACACCCTATGCAGAAACCAATACAGATACAGTTTGTTTTGGAAGGAGAGATAGGAACCAAAAGAGAGTGCAAGTCTGGGATTCTAACCCAGGCCAGAGACTAGAAGCTGGAATATGACCGAAAGTCAGAAGCTGAAATTCCCAGAGATTGTACCAACTAATCTTAAACCAGATGTGGTTCTTTGGTCACTAGGAACTAAGAAGATCTTGATCATCGAGTTGACCGTTTGATGGGAAGAAATATGTGTTGAAGCCAATGAAAGGAAGAGGGCCAAGAATGAGGAACTGTTGGCTGAATGTAGAGACAGAGGATGGCAAACATGGAAATATCCAGTGGAGATTGGATGCAGAGGCTTTCCTGCACAGTCAGTGTGGCAGATGTTCTCTGCACTAGGAGTGACAGGGCAGGGCAGGAGGCTGGCAGTACAGAGAATGGCCCAGGCAGAAGAAAAGGCATCATACTGGGTTTGGATGAAGAGAGATGCTAGTAGCTTGAGACCCACCACCGACGTGCAGTGATTGATCACCACTGTGGACCCCCCATCCTGAGAGTGTACTGAGCTAGGGGTCGAGACACATGATGAGGGATGGTCTCAGCTGAGGACATCAGTGGTGTAGCAGTCAGAACACCAGTACTGTATGTAAGGAACATGGATCCTATTCCCTTCTAGTGGGTTTCATTCATTTGGTTTGATAGCATGCAACATTATCATTATTGCTTATCCTACATGTATTGCACCACTCTCCTCAATTGAGAATGAGCATGCAATATTGTTACAATATTGCACATTGTCAAGACAACATGACATCACATGTCAGAGGCGCGTGCTAATATCCAATGACACAACTTTTCTGCTGCGCATGCGCAGAACCATTTCTTTGTCCGCTGGGAAAGAGAAAAGATGAGGCTAATCCAGTGTTACTGCTAGGATTAGCTTTGCTATAATTAAGCACTAAATAAATAAACTGAAAACTGAAACTAAAGACGTGCTGAATATCCGAAAGGCTACCAAAACTTCATTATATATTGTTCATAGATATTTCCAAGAGAAAAACATACCAACAGACATCAAAAAACTGGAAAAGAGACACATTGGAGACATAAAACTTCTGCACTAGTGAGCAACTGTGACAATTTGTAAACAAACATGGCCACCAGGTTTGCTTTGTTAAAAACTAAAGATTTTGAGAGAATTTTGGCTTCCAGGTAGCTCCATTGTGTGTAGTTGTCGATGTTGATTTTAAAAGTAAGTAAGTAAATTACATAGGGAAATTAATACTTAAGTATGAGTGAAAAATACTGTGGCAAGTGTGCATGGAAGAAGAGTCTGGAGACAGAAATCTGAGTTTCTCGGTCATTAGCCTGTGCTACTAGTGCTCAATAGCACTGGCTTGACTGCGCTAGCATTGGCCTTCACTAACACTACTGCTGAATGCTACATTGGCTGGAAGGTGATTTCACTACTGCGCTAAAAAATGCTACACCGGCTGGAAGGTGACTTCATTGCCGTGTTAACAGCACTAACTCGTGGGTAAGCTAGCATTGGCCTTCGTGAATGCTACTAATGAATGTTATACTGGCTGGAAGGTGACTGCACTGCTGTGCTGATGAACGCTACACCAGCTGGAAGGTGACTGCACTGCCACGCTAACAGCACCAACTCACGGGGAAGTTAGCGTTGGCCTTCGAATATGCTGATATGAAGAGAGTGTGGATGTAGAATAATAATAATAATAATAGGGGTGGCACGGTGGTGTAGTGGTTAGCGCTGTTGCCTCACAGCAAGAAGGTCCTGGGTTCGAGCCCCGGGGCCGGCGAGGGCCTTTCTGTGTGGAGTTTGCATGTTCTCCCCGTGTCCGCGTGGGTTTCCTCCGGGTGCTCTGGTTTCCCCCACAGTCCAAAGACATGCAGGTTAGGTTAACTGGTGGCTCTAAATTGACCGTAGGTGTGAATGTGAGTGTGAATGGTTGTCTGTGTCTATGTGTCAGCCCTGTGATGACCTGGCGACTTGTCCAGGGTGTACCCCGCCTTTCACCCGTAGTCAGCTGGGATAGGCTCCAGCTTGCCTGCGACCCTGTAGAAGGATAAAGCGGCTAGAGATGATGAGATGAGATAATAATAATAATAATAATATTGGCTGGTTATTTTTTCATGGTCTATCAGATATATTCCATTCAGCTAGCATGATATTGAACTCGTCTTCAACTCGTTCAGTATCATGCTAGCTGAATGGAATATATCTGAAAGATCACTCAAAGCCAGCCAATATTATTTAAATATGTCACTCAGATCTGTGATGTATTTCTTATGAAAAATGTGAGGTTTTTCAACACGACAAGATAAACATCATCATCATCTTCTTTTGGCTGCTCTTGATTAGGGTTCACCACAGCAGATCTTTAGTCTCCATTGCTCCCTGTCTTCCGCATCCTTCTCTACCACACCTGCCACTTTCATGTCCTCTCTCACCACATCCATGTATCTCGTCTTTGGCCTTCTTCATTTTCGTTTGCCTGGCAGCTCCATCCTCAACATTCTCCTTCCCACATGCTCTGCATCTCTTCTCAGGATGTGCCCACACCATCTCAGTCTCCTCTCTCTTAGCTTAATTCCCAAGCTCTCCACATGTGCTGTCCCTCTGGTGTGCTCGTTCCTTATCCTGTCCAACCTTGTCACTCCCATTGCAAACCTTAACATCCTCAACTCCGCCACCTCCAACTTTGCCTCCTGTCTCTTCGTTAAGGGTACGGTCTCCAATCCATACATCATAGCTGGTCTCACTACTGTCTTATACATCTTACCTTTCATGTTTGCTGGGATTTTCCTATCACAAATGACTCCCGAAATCCTTCTCCAACTGCTCCACCCTGCCTGCACTCTCTTTCTCACCTCACTATCGCAGCCCCCATTTTCCTGCACAGTTGACCCCAGGTACTTGAATTCACCAACTTTCTTTACGCCTACTCCTTGCATCTTCACTACACTCTCATCCCCATTCTCATTGATGCACATGTATTCTGTCTTGCTACTGCTCACCTTCATTCCTCTTCGTTCCAATGCATACCTCCATCTCTCCAAACCCAACTCAACCTCCTTTCTACTTTCACCACATATCACAATATCATCTGCAAACATCATGTTCCATGGTGACTCTTGCCTCGCTTCATCCATCAAGCTATCCATCACTATGGCAAACAAAAAAGGGCTCATAGCAGATCCTTGATGGAGTCCCACCTTCACCTTGAACCATTCAGTTGTTCTAACTGCACACCTCACTGCTGTTTCACATACATGTCTTGCACCATACATGTTCTCATACATGTCTTGCACCACTCTAATATACTTCTCATTCACTCCACTCTTTCTCATACAATACCATAACTCATCTCTTGGCACTCTATCGTATGCCTTCTCCAGGTCTACAAACACACAATGTAGCTTTCTCTGGCCTTCTCTGTACTTCTCCATTAACGTTCTTAAAGCAAAAATTGCATCCGATGTGCTCTTCCTTGGCATAAACCCGTACTGCTGTTCACAGATTGCTACCTCGCTTCTCAATCTCACCTCCAATACCCTTTCCCATAGCTTCATGGTGTGGCTCATCAATTTTATTCCTCTGTAATTACTGCAGCTCTGTACATCTCCCTTATTCTTGTATATTGGGACAAGCACACTCTTTCTTCATTCATTTGGCATTTTCTCATTCTCTAGGATCTTATTAAACAATCTCGTTAGGAACTCCACAGCCGTCTCACCCAAACATCTCCAAGCCTCAATCGGGATACCATCTGGTCTGACTGCTTTCCCAGTCTTCATTTTTTTCATGGCTGCCCTCACCTCATCCTTACTAACCAACTCTGCTTCCTGATTTGCTGTCTCCAGTGAATCTGACCTTTTCTCCCTTGGATTCTCCTCATTTAATAAATCCTCAAAGTACTCTTTCCACCTTCTTAAGACACTCTCTTTCTTTGTCAGCACATTTCCATTTACATCTTTCATCACTCTTACCTGCTGTACATCCCTTGCTTCCCTGTTTCTTTGCCTAGCTAGCCCGGACAGGTCTTTCTCTCCTTCTTTGGCCTCCATTCTTTCATACAACTCCTGGTATGCATCTGCTTTCACCTTCACTACTGCTCTTTTTGCCTTCTGTCTCGTCTCTCTGTATAACTGCCTGCTTTCCTCATCTCTCTGATCGTCCCAACTCTTCTTTGCTAGCCTCTTCTCTTTTATAATTTCCTGCACTTCTTTATTCCACCACCATGTCTCCTTGTCTTCCTTCCTCCTTCCCGATGACCACCCTAGCACCTTCCTTGCTGCCTCTCTTACTAGTACAGCAGTAGTATTCCAATCTTCTGGCAGACTTCCATGACCACTCAATGCTCGTTTCATTTCTTCCCTAAACTCCTTCTGATGTTCAACCCCTTTTAGTTTTCACCACTTAACCTTTGGCTCCACTATTTCACGCTTCCTCTTTTTCACTTTCAAGCTCATCCTGCACATGACCACTTGATGTTGTCTAGCTACACTCTCCCCGCCATCACTTTACAGTCTCCAATCTCCTTCAGGTTACCCCTTCTGCAGAGTATGTAGTCCACCTGTGTATATCTTCCTCCACTCTTAAACGTCACCCTGTGCTGCTCTTTCTTCTCAAAGTATGTATTGACTATTGCCAAATTCGTCCTCTTTGAAAACTCAACCACCATTTGCCGTTCCACATTTCTCTCTCTTACACCATATCTGCCCATCATGCCATCATCTCCTCCATTTCCCTCGCCAACATGTCCATTCAAATCTGCTCCTATCAGCATGCGCTCCTCCCTCGGTATACTTTCGACCACTTCATCCATCTTTTCCCAGAAAGACTCTTTCTCTTCATTCTCACATCCAACCTATGGGGCGTACGCGCACACAACATTGATTACCACTCCTTGAATCTCCAATTTCATGCCTATCACTCTATCTGACACCCTCTTCACATCAATCACACTGTTGACCAACTCTCCCCTCCAAACAATACCAACACCATTTCTCTTTCCATCGACTTCATAATAAAACAATTTGCATCCATCTCCAATGTTCTTGGCCTTGATTCCTTTCCACCTCGTCTCCTGCACACACAAAATGTCCAACTTCCTTCTTTCCATCATACTTGCTAACTCTCTCGCTCTGCCAGTCAATGTTCCCACATTCAGTGTTCCTACCCTCAATTCTAAGCTCCTTCCCTTCCATCTTTCATGCTCTCTCCTAACACGCCTCCCCTCTCTCTTTCTCCTTCTCTGTTTTGGTGCAACAGTAGCACACTTTCCACTGGCCACCCTGCTAACCAACAGGACCAGAGGCAGTCGTTGTTAACCCGGGCCCTGACCGATCCAGTATGGTATTTCTCTTTTCATTCCGCATGTTAGATTTGGCACAGTTTTACTCCGGATGCCCTTCCTGACGCAACCCTCTCCAATTTATCCAGGCTTGGAACCGACACCAAGAGTATGCTTATGCACCCCCAGTGGCTGGATGGACGAGAAGATAAACACGATATCTTCAAAAATACGAGTGACATATTTCCCAGTAAAACACTTCTTTCCATAATATTATATACAGTGCCTTGCAAAAGTATTCATACTCCTAGAACTTTTTCACATTTTTCCACCTTACAACCACAAACTTAAGTTTTTTATTGAGATTTTATGTGATAGACCAACACAGAGTAGCACATAATTGTGAAGTGAAACGAAAATGATAAATGATCTTCAAAATTTTAAACAAATAAAAATCTGAAAAATGTGGTGTGCATTAGTATTCAGCCCCCTGTCCTCTGATACCTCTAAATACAATCCAGTGCAATCAATTGCCTTCAGAAGTTATCTAATTAGTTAATGGAGTACTACTGTGTGTAATTTACTCTCAGCATAAATACACTTGTTCAGTGAAGGCCTCAGTGGTTTATTAGAGAACACTGAAGAACAAACAGCATCATGAAGACCAAAGAACTCACCAGACATGTCAGGGATAAAGTTCTGGAGAAGTTTAAAGCAGGGTTAGGTTATAAAAAAATATCCCAAGCTCTGAACATCTCAAGAAGCACTGTTCAATCCATCATTCAAAAATGGAAAAAGTATGGCACAACTGCAAACCTACCAAGACATGGCCATCCACCTAAACTGACAGAGCGAGCAAGGAGAGCACTGGTCAGAGAAGCAGCCAAGAGGCCCATGATCACTCTGGAGGAGCTGCAGAAATCCACAGCTCAGGTAGGAGAATCTGTGCACAGGACAACTATAAGTCGTACACTCCACAAATCTGGCCTTTTTGGAAGAGTGGCAAGAAGAAAGCCATTGTTGAAAGACAGGCATAAGAAGCCATGTAGGGGACACAGCAAATATGTGGAAGAAGGTGCTTGGTCAGATGAGACCAAAGTTGAACTTTTTGGCCTAAATGCAAAGCGCTATGTGTGGCGGAAAACTAACACTGCTCATCACTCTGCACACACCATCCCCACTGTGAAACATGGTGGTGGCAGCATCATGCTATGGGGATGCTTTTCTTCAGCAGGGACAGGGAAGCTGGTCAGAGTTGATGGGAAGACGGATGGAGCTAAATACAGGGCAATCCTGGAAGAAAACCTGTTGGAGGCTGCAAAAGACCTGAGACCGGGAAGGAGATTCACCTTCCAGCAAGGCAATGACCCTAAACATACAGCCAGAGCTACAATGGAATGGTTTAGATCAAAGAATATTCATGTTAGAATGGCCCAGTCAAAGTCCAGACCTAAATTCCATTGAGCATCTGTCGCAAGACTTGAAAATTGCTGTTCACAGACACACTCCATCCAATTTGGCTGAGCTTGAGCTATTTTGCAAAGAAGAATGGGCAAAAATTTCAGTGTCTAGATGTGCAAACCTGGTAGAGACATACCACAAAAGACTTGCAGCTGTAATTGCAGCAAAAGGTGGCTCTACAAAGTATTGACGCGGGGGGCTGAATACTAATGCACACCACATTTTTCAGATTTTTATTTGTTTAAAATTTTGAAGACCATTTATCATTTTCGTTTCACTTCACAATTATGTGCTACTCTGTGTTGGTCTATCATATAAAATCTCAATAAAAAACTTTTAAGTTCGTGGTTGTAAGGTGGAAAAATGTGAAAAAGTTCAAGAGGTATGAATACTTTTGCAAGGCACTATATATATATATATATATATATAAATATATATATATATATATATATAGTGCTCAGCGTAAATGAGTATACCCCCTTTGAAAAGTAACATTTTAAACAATATCTCAATGAAAAACAATTTCCAAAATGTTGAAAAGACAAAGTTTAATATAACATCTGTTTAACTTATAACGTGAAAGTAAGTTTAATAATATAAACTTAGATTACACATTTTTCAGTTTTACTCAAATTAGGGTGGTGCAAAAATGAGTATGCCCCACAACAAAAACTACTACATCTAGTACTTTGTATGGCCTCCATGATTTTTAATGACAGCACCAAGTCTTCTAGGCATGGAATGAACAAGTTGGCGACATTTTGCAACATCAATCTTTTTTCCATTCTTCAACAATGACCTCTTTTAGTGACTGGATGCTGGATGGAGAGTGATGCTCAACTTGTCTCTTCAGAATTCCCCATAGGTGTTCGATTGGGTTCAGATCAGGAGACATACTTGGCCACTGAATCAATTTCACCCTGTTCTTCTTCAGAAATCCAACAGTGGCCTTAGATGTGTGTTTAGGATCATTGTCATGTTGGAAAAATGCACGATGACCAAGGGCATGGAGTGATGATAGCATCTTCTCTTTCAGTATAGAGCAATACATCTGTGAATTCATGATGCCATCAATGAAATGCAGCTCCCTGACACCAGCAGCACGCATGCAGCCCCACATAAGGACATTGCCACCACCATGTTTCACTGGAGGCACTATGCATTTTTCTTTGTATTCCTCACCTTTGCGATGCCATACAGTTTTGAAGCCATCAGTTCCAAAAACATTTATCTTGGTCTCATCACTCCAGAGTATAGAGTCCCAGTAGTCTTCATCTTTGTTAGCATGGGCCCTGGCAAACTCTAGGCAGGCTTTTTTGTGCCTGGGCTTTAGGAGAGGCTTCTTTCGTGGATGGCATCCATGGATGCCATTCTTCTGCAGTGTACGCCGTATTGTGTCACAGGAAATAGTCACCCCAGTTTGGCTTTCCACTTCTTTAGATAACTGTAGTGAACTTGCATGCTGATTTTCTTCAACCCTTCTCATAAGATGCTCCTGTCGAGGTGTTAACTTCCGTGGACGACCTGGACGTCTCTGTGAGAGGGTTGCAGTTCCATCTTTCTTAAATTTTTGTACCACTTTTGCTACAGTATTCTAACTGATAACTCAAGCTTTGCTGTTCTTCTTGTAGCCTTCACCTTTGTGGTGGAAAGAAATTATTTTCTTTGGGGAATTCTGAAGAAACAAGTTGAGCATCACTCTCCATCCAGCATCCAGTCACTAAAAGAGGTCATTGTTGAAGAATGGAAAAAGACTGATGTTGCAAAATGTCGCCAACTTGTTAATTCCATGCCTAGAAGACTTGGTGCTGTCATTAAAAATCATGGAGGCCATCAAAGTACTAGATGTAGTAGTTTTTCTTGTGGGGTGTACTCATTTTTGCACCACCCTAATTTGAGTAAAACTGAAAAAACGTGTAATCTAAGTTTATATTATTAACCTTACTTTCACATTATAAGTTAAACAGATGTTATATTAAACTTTGTCTTTTCAACATTTTGGAAATTGTTTGTGTTCATTGAGATATTGTTTAAAATGTTACTTTTCAAAGGGGGTGTACTCATATTTATGCTGAGCACTGCATATATATATATAAAATTAGAGACCACTGCAAAATTATCAATTTCTCTGGTTTTACTATTTATAGGTATGTGTTTGAGGAACATGACAACTGATCAAAATAACAAATAAGATTAAGTATTTTCAGACCTTGCATAATGCATACATTGCAAAAAATGATGTCTTAGCAAGTGAAAATATCTTGAAAATAGTTGAAACGATCTAGCATTTCCTATTAGAAGAATACAAGACACCAATTCTGAGATTATTAAACCTAGTTCTACAGGTAGATTGCAATTAACTTATTCCAAGATGTCTTGTCAAGTAATTATCTGTCCATGCAGCAAGATATTTTCACTTGTATTAACTAATTTTCTCCTCAAATTCAGTTTTCAATTTTTTGCAGTGTAGAAATCAAGATCATATTAATTTTTCAGCAACACAATACTCATGTTTGAACTTAAGATGAGTTTAGAAATCAATATTTGGTGGAATAACCCTCACATTTAAATCACATTTTTCATGCATCTTCGCATGCTCTCCACCAGTCTTTCATGTTGCTCTTGGGTGACTTTATGCCACTCCTTGTGCAAAAATTCAATCAGCTCAGCTCTGTCTGATGGCTTCTGATCATCCATCCTCCTCTTGGTCACATTCCAGAGGTTTTCAATGGGGTTCAGGTCTGGAGCTTAGGCTGGCCATGACAGGGTCTTGATCTTGTGGTCCACCATCCATACCTTGATTAACCTGACTGTGTGGCATGGAACATTGTTCTGCACTGCAAAAAATGATGTCTTAGCAAGTGATAATATCTTGAAAATAGTTTAAACGATCTACAACCCCGATTCCAAAAAAGTTGGGACAAAGTACAAATTGTAAATAAAAACGGAATGCAATGATGTGGAAGTTTCAAAATTCCATATTTTATTCAGAATAGAACATAGATGACATCAAATGTTTAAACTGAGAAAATGTATCATTTAAAGAGAAAAATTAGGTGATTTTAAATTTCATGACAACAACACATCTCAAAAAAGTTGGGACAAGGCCATGTTTACCACTGTGAGACATCCCCTTTTCTCTTTACAACAGTCTGTAAACGTCTGGGGACTGAGGAGACAAGTTGCTCAAGTTTAGGGATAGGAATGTTAACCCATTCTTGTCTAATGTAGGATTCTAGTTGCTCAACTGTCTTATGATGCACCAAATGTTTTCTATGGGTGAAAGATCTGGACTGCAGGCTGGCCAGTTCAGTACCCGGACCCTTCTTCTATGCAGCCATGATGCTGTAATTGATGCAGTATGTGGTTTGGCATTGTCATGCTGGAAAACGCAAGGTCTTCCCTGAAAGAGACGTTGTCTGGATGGGAGCACATGTTGCTCTAGAACCTGGATATACCTTTCGGCATTGATGGTGTCTTTCCAGATGTGTAAGCTGCCCATGCCACACTCACTAATGCAACCCCATACCATCAGAGATGCAGGCTTCTGAACTGAGCACTGATAACAACTTGGGTCGTCCTTCTCCTCTTTAGTCCGAATGACACGGCGTCCCTGATTTCCATAGAGAACTTCAAATTTTGATTCGTCTGACCACAGAACAGTTTTCCACTTTGCCACAGTCCATTTTAAATGAGCCTTGGCCTAGAGAAGACGTCTGCGCTTCTGGATCATGTTTAGATACGGCTTCTTCTTTGAACTATAGAGTTTTAGCTAGCAACAGCGGATGGCACGGTGAATTGTGTTCACAGATAATGTTCTCTGGAAATATTCCTGAGCCCATTTTGTGATTTCCAATACAGAAGCATGCCTGTATGTGATGCAGTGCCGTCTAAGGGCCTGAAGATCACGGGCACCCAGTATGGTTTTCCAGCCTTGACCCTTACGCACAGAGATTCTTCCAGATTCTCTGAATCTTTTGATGATATTATGCACTGTAGATGATATGTTCAAACTCTTTGCAATTTTACACTGTCGAACTCCTTTCTGATATTGCTCCACTATTTGTCGGCGCAGAATTAGAGGGATTGGTGATCCTCTTCCCATCTTTATTTCTGAGAGCCGCTGCCACTCCAAGATGCTCTTTTTATACCCAGTCATGTTAATGACCTATTGCCAACTGGCCTAATGAGTTGCAATTTAGTCCTCCAGCTGTTCCTTTTTTGTACCTTTAACTTTTCCAGTCTCTTATTGCCCCTGTCCCAACTTTTTTGAGATGTGTTGCTGTCATGAAATTTAAAATGAGCCAATATTTGGCATGAAATTTCAAAATGTCTCACTTTCGACATTTGATATGTTGTCTATGTTCTATTGTGAATACAATATCAGTTTTTGAGATTTGTAAATTGCATTCCGTTTTTATTTACAATTTGTACTTTGTCCCAACTTTTTTGGAATTGGGGTTGTAGCATTTCCTATTAGAAGAATACAATACACCAATTCTAAGATTATTAGACCTAGTTCTAGATTGCAACCAGCTTATTCTAAGATGTTTTATCAAGTAAAAATATCTGTCCATGCAGCAAGATAATTCACTAGTATTAAGTAATTTTCTCCTCAAATTCAGTTTTCAATTTTTTACAGTGTGCTGGAAAACCCAATCCACAGAGTTAGGAAACATTGTCAGAGCAGAAGGAAGCAAGTTTTCTTCCAGGATAACCTTTGTACATGGCTTGATTCATGTGTCCTTCACAAACAAAAATCTGCCCCATTTCAGCCTTACTGAAGTACCCTCAGATCATCACCGGTCCTCCACCAAATTTCACAATGGGTGCAAGATGCTGTGGCTTGTAGACCTCTCCGGGTCTCCGTTTAACCACACGATGACCAGGTGATGGGAAAAGCTGAAAATTGGACTCATCCGAGAAGATCACCTTACTCCAGTGCTCTACAGTTCAATTCTTATGGTCTTTAGCAAACCTCAGCCTGGCTTTTCTTTACTTTTCATTGATAAACGGCTTTTTTTCTAGCTTTGCATGACTTCAACCCTGCCTTGGAGGAGCACATGCATACATAATGTATATATGGGTCCATCTCAGAAACTGGTCTCTCATTTGGGACATTATGGTCAAAAAATACATTTTCTAATTTTACTATTTTCTTTGCATTTACCTAACACTCAATGTTTCTTTTGTCATGTTTAATAAGAATAAAGATAGCATCTTGCTTTATCTGGTCTCCACTGTGGAATTTTTTTTTAAATTACAATTCAAATGCTTTTGTAAAATTGATTTACATATGAAATAACTACATCATGAAGAATTAAAGCCCCTCCTTCACAGATGAGTGAAAATATTGAATAAATTTCCTCTTTTTGATAACTTGGCATTTTTAACCCAAGCAATGATGACTGAATTGATTATTCACTTAAATATGAATAATATGATACATTTTGGGTATTTGATATGGCGAAATAGGACAATAGGACACAATGGAAAAATGAGAATAATGGCACTGGTAAAAGAACAGCGACTGTACCGGCTGAAGGTCGTGCGGGTCTCTGCTGCGGTGCGCGAGCAACGGGGCATCACTATTGTAGTGGACAGAGCATGGTGCGGGGGCAGGGCAAAATGACTGGCTGTAGATTCTATCAAAAGTTCGATCTAAATTGACCATGGTTGCAAAATATTGGCCAAAAATACGCAAACACTATGAAATACGAAAGTAAGATGGAAAAGAAACATTCTATTGCTTTATACTGCAAGACTAAAACAAAATAAACCTGTCAAAACTCACCTTTTCAGTGATGACGTCCGAACAGATCACCCGCGTAACAGAAAGACCGCAAATGGAAGCACGATCAACTTCTAACTGTTGGAGTGGAAAATTCCATTCTACACATGCAAATTGTTAATGTGTGTCCTTCCCCGCACACAAATAACACGCTATGGTAAAAAATAGACCACAACTTATTTTATAGCTCAGAAATTCATACAAGACTAGCTACCACTGTAACATATTCTGTAAGAAACATATTCTATACCTAACTTTCAGCTTTCATTTAAAAAAAAAAATCAGAGATTTATAACTAAATTTTTATATGGTGTAGTGATTTTAAGTTACTACTTTTGGTGAGGTAGTGACCTTGACCCGGAGGCTTTCCGTTTAGATCAAAACACACGATCGTATTGGTTTTGGGTGTACAGAAAATGGAGTTAAAACGGTGATCAAATATTTTGCATGATGTTTTATTACGGTTATGATTACTCTGTGAGTGCACCAATCCTTAGGTGTATAAAGTTACAACTTAAAATACAATTAGTGATAACTGTAGACTTTTCAGTGGACTACAACCTTTTTAAGGGAATGCGATGTAGTCAACCATTTATCATGTCCCAAATCAAGCCGCCATTTTTCCACAAATTTGCAGAATTTTTGCCAAATTCTGAATATTCACATCAAAGGTTTAGTTTTATCTGTATTATTTCTTTCATCATTTTATTTCAAATTAAATCCAACATCACCATTCAAAATTGTATAATTTATTGACTGAGTATATTTAGTGGGGTACCCCCACAGTACCCAGTTTCTGAGACAGACCCAGTTTTGACCATATCCACTTCTGATTTAAATCTGAACCTGAACATAGATGTGCATATTTGGAGAATTATACAAATCCCATTAAGTCCTTTTCTACATTTCAAATCTAGATCCAAAGGTCTCTTAAAAATTGGCTCTGGATTTGTTCGTATGTATTGTCTTTACTTGTACTGTTAGATGTTATTATATCATGATACAGCTCTCATTCTGTGAAAGCCATAGTTTAGTACATATTTTTTCTTATGCTCTTTCATTGTTTTGTAGTCCCTTGTACAGAGCCAATGTATTGTCGTGTTCATGGCAATGTGATCCTGAAAGCACAACATTTTGTCTCACTGTATACATTAATTTAAAAGTAGATGGCCTTTCGATTTCATAAAATCAGCGAAATTTAGTTCCCTCTGAAATTTGGTCATTGTGATATATGTTTATTTCTGTAATATCTTTAAAAAAACAAAAACAGGCCATTCTGTGGCTGGGAAGTTATTTAATTTGAGGGGATTCCCGAGCAAATAATGTGCATAAAATCGCTCACTTCACGCAGTCAGCAGACAGAGGAAGTCCGGTATGCGCATGCGCACACTTACCTTTGACCGTTCGCTGACAGTTACATCATTCTGTCACTCAACGAACAGCTGATCACACTGAGGTGCTCGCTGACCACCAATATTTATTAGTTTGGTCCTGCATTTCCTTTCCTTCGCAACATAACGTTTCTTCTCGCTTTCTGTTACTGTAGTTGGTCTTTCACGCGCCATGTACACACGTCCTCCATTTCCCTTTCCTGTTTCAAATTTGTATCCCACAATACCTTGTGCGAACAGGGAAAGCCTACCACATAATGAATGATGTAGTCTTTTGTATTACGTCACAGTGAAGCAAGAAAAAAATAGCAGAGAATTTAGGGCCACATAGCCCTAAATTCAGTAATTTGTTCTATTTAAAAAAAAAAATCATAAAATTGGAAGTCTGAGATTCGAATTTAGTAGCTTTAGGTCCACTAAACATAAATAACTGCGTGTCAGGGAAAATTCTTTTTATGACCTAAACTTGAAAAATCTGAAAGTCAGTCTACTTTCAATGGGATGACAAGGAAAACTCAGTTAAATGGTATACAATTATGTGCAACTTTGGTGAGCAGACATTGGCCTAAAAGTATTCAATAGTGTATTCATTAAAATTGATGATAAAATAATAATCTCATCTCATTATCTCTAGCTGCTTTATCCTGTTCTACAGGGTCTCAGGCAAGCTGGAGCCTATCCCAGCTGACTACACCCTGGACAAGTCGCCAGGTCATCACAGGGCTGACACATAGACACAGACAACCATTCACACTCACGGTCAATTTAGACTCACCAGTTAACCTAACCTGCATGTTTTTGGACTGTGGGGGAAACCGGAGCACCCGGAGGAAACCCACGCGGACACGGGGAGAACATGAAAACTCCGCACAGAAAGGCCCTTGTCAGCCACGGGGCTCGAACCCGGACCTTCTTGCTGTGAGGCGACGGCGCTAACCACTACACCACCGTGCCGCCCCTAAAATAATAATCATAATAATAATAAAGTAATTTTTGGTCAATTTTATATCTGTTCCTCAGTGCTAGTGATTGCCAATTTTCTGAATGAAACAATTATGTATGCCGTCTTTGTTTCCAATATTCTTCAGCTTTATAGAATGGATCAGCTTAAATAAACTGCAATTGTCTGAAATCCCAGATTACTCAAAGATTTTCATGCTAATTTATCCTAATGAATTAATTACTTTTATTAATTAATTTAATCCTAATAAGATCATGACAAAGGAAAAATCATCTCATCTCATCTCATTATCTCTAGCCGCTTTATCCTTCTACAGGGTCGCAGGCAAGCTGGAGCCTATCCCAGCTGACTACGGGCGAAAGGCGGGGTACACCCTGGACAAGTCGCCAGGTCATCACAGGGCTGACACATAGACACAGACAACCATTCACACTCACATTCACACCTACGGTCAATTTAGAGTCACCAGTTAACCTAACCTGCATGTCTTTGGACTGTGGGGGAAACCGGAGCACCCGGAGGAAACCCACGCGGACACGGGGAGAACATGCAAACTCCACACAGAAAGGCCCTCGCCGGCCCCGGGGCTCGAACCCAGGATCTTCTTGCTGTGAGGCGACAGCGCTAACCACTACACCACCGTGCCGCCAGGAAAAATCATATTAAGCCTATTCAAACTTTGAAAGATTGTACATTTGTTCAATGATGGGCATAAGTCATTGCATATGCGAAGAAAATTACTTTTATTAATTAATAAATTTAATCCTAATAAGATTATGACAAAGGAAAAAATTATATTCAACCTATTCAAACTTTGAAAGACTGTACATTTGTTCACTGATGAGCATAAGTCATTGCATAAGCAAAGAAAACCTTTGCACCCAAGATTACGAATGAATGGTCAAAAATACATCTCTATGAGATGCCACATTATTTATTCCATACACTGCATGAGTGAATGAGTATCTGTCTATGTTTTCATCTGTGGAGATATTTGGTAAATTTTCAGTATTAGACTACATATTGGTCACAAAGTAGGGCATTAACGGAGCACACTTGCACATTGCATGCAAACTCAATAACAGCTTTATGGTTTTCTTGTGGACTTGGGATCATTTTCAACTGCTGCAGTGTGGAGTTCTGAGAGTGGTATTTCTTCCTCCTTACATTCATTGCTCCCATAGAAACAATTGGCAGTGGTTTGTCCATTGCTGTTGAAGTGTCTCATCATATGAAAAGGAGAAATCCTTCATTCTTATGATACTTAAGTGCTCACCAAATGATCAGCCAGTGTTCTCTTGGTTTCTCTGATATGTAGCTAATTGCAGGAGATATAAGAAGAAATAAATATATACTTGAGGTCAGGAACTTACACACACTCATCATGGACAGGAACATCTAAGCAATATTATGATTTTAAAGGGATAGTTCGGGATTTTTGACATGAATCTATATGGTATCCCCGTCAGCAGTGTCGTGCATCCACACTGACTTACCCCCGACAGTGTTCTGTGAGCCTAGATATTGTACAGTGTTGGTCAGTGCACAAGTAGTTCCGGCAGGTTTCCTGGGGTCTGCAAAGTAACACGTTTTTCTTCTCAAAACAGCTCGTGTTCGAATGAGTGATTTATTAGCATAACAAAACCCTTGTAGTCCAAAAAGTCACACCTTGTAATTGCTTGGGGCTACTTTCTCTCAATAGCGATCAGTGCGCGCTGTCACTGTTAACAGTTGTGTGCGAGCTAGCCAACAACTTTCATTAGTTGTTCGACAGTGTTTAGCAGCAGCAAATTGCTTTCCTCCTCAGTATACAAGTGCGCTTCCATGGCAGGGAAAAAGAAACTACCACTGCTGCCTATGTAGTGCCCTATTTATACAAATAGGAGTCATTCAGGATTCAGCCATGACACGGAGCAAAAACATGGCTGAATCCTGAATGACTCCTATTTGTATAAATAGGGCACTACATAGGCAGCAGTGGTAGTTTCTTTTTCCCTGCCATGGAAGCGCACTTGTATACTGAGGAGGAAAGCAATTTGCTGCTGCTAAACACTGTCGAACAACTAATGAAAGTTGTTGGCTAGCTCGCACACAACTGTTAACAGTGACAGCGCGCACTGATCGCTATTGAGAGAAAGTAGCCCCAAGCAATTACAAGGTGTGACTTTTTGGACTACAAGGGTTTTGTTATGCTAATAAATCACTCATTCGAACACGAGCTGTTTTGAGAAGAAAAACGTGTTACTTTGCAGACCCCAGGAAACCTGCCGGAACTACTTGTGCACTGACCAACACTGTACAATATCTAGGCTCACAGAACACTGTCGGGGGTAAGTCAGTGTGGATGCACGACACTGCTGACGGGGATACCATATAGATTCATGTCAAAAATCCCGAACTATCCCTTTAAGCTTGGTTCAAGGTGAGGCATTGGGCACAGCACGTCTGGTGAAGGTTCGGTGTGTGCACAGTGAAATACACGACTACCCGCAGGTACCGGTCCATGATCCAATTTCAGGGAACAAATTAGTGTCAAGGCAGCAGTTACCCCGTGCCTCACCTACCCACTAATTCTAGAAGCAGACAGGCAGGCATATTCAGTTCAGATTCCCTTTTTTATTTTCAAACAAAAACCTCACTTTCCAGTGGATTATCAATGAGCATAGACAGACCAGAAACAGACCAAAACCAGCATACAAACAGTTAGCCACAACTCTGGCCAGAAGCACCTCTCTCCACTCCTCTCCCCCTTTTATCTGTTTTCTGTCACTGCAAACAAACCCACAGACACAGCACACTAATTATCAACAGGTGCTTTCATTTTGCCACTCACCTTCCCTAGCTTCACTCTGCATTCACAAACCGGTGCTCGACCATCCCCCCACTGCCACATCCTCCTCCTTCATTATTCCATCCACTTTCTGCAATGCACCAGTTCCACTGGCTGCAAAACAGTCTAAGTGGATGATACTACCACCACTATGTTTAACAGTTGGTATACACACTCAGAAAATAAAGTATATTATTATACCTTTAGGGGCACAGTGGCTTGTCACTGGGGCCCTCTAAGGTACTTTATTGTACCCTTTGTATACTGCTTGGGAACCTTTTTGGCTCTAAAAAGGTACACATAGTTACAGTACCTTGAGGTCCAATAATGAGCCCTATGGGGTACATAAGTGTAGATTGTACCTTGGAGAAAGAAATGGACTCCTACTGTATCCCAGTTTCTGACAGTGCAGTATTCCTCTGTACCCATGTACATTTGACCATAACAGGCCTTCTGGAGGAACGTTTTCTTTGTTCATGTGGTCCATGTGCAAACTTTAGTTAAGCTTGAAAGTGTTGATTTTGGAACAGGGGTTAATTTCCTGGACCGCAGCCACTCAGTCCATTGCAAAAACTCACATGACTGATGACAGTGACACTGCTATTCCACCAGCTTCCAGTTCATAGCAGACCTGTGCCTTGGTGGTTCCTGGGTTGCTCCCCACCATTGGAACCAATTTCCACTCAGCTGAGAGTGACAGTTTAGGTCTTCTTCCAGACTTTGGCAAAGTGGCTATGCCTCCCAATAACTGGTACTTACATACAATTGTTTGAACTGATGATATTGGAATCTGCAGTTTAGAACTGGCTCCAAGAGACATTCCTGATTTGCGTAAATCTATGATTCTCTTTCTCAGATGTGCATGGAGTTCCTTGGACTTTCCCATTGTCCCGTTGGTCAATCAAATGAGTGCTGCCAAACAAACACTTTATGTTGGTACAGAGAAGCTACCAGCTATAGTCAATCATGATCACTAACGTGAAGTAAGAGGCCTTAGCCTTGGAAAGTTAAGACATTTTGGAACTTTCAGCACCAATGAATTATTAATCAAAGTGGGTGTATGTATATTTTGACCCTGTATGCATAATTTTGACCCTGCATTGATTTCAGAAAAGCCCAAATAAATGAAAGCTTGTGCACCAAATTCTTTTTATTAAATATGTATGCTCTACAATCATTCTGCCCCAGAAAAAGAACAGTTCAAAGAATTCATAGAAAGCCCAATACTGCCAAGGCATTCATGCCCATAATTATTGGATGTAAACTTCTGACCTTAACTGTATATGGTTTGGATCTACTTATCCCTTTAGAGGAAAGGGCCACAGCAAATAATTTTTTTTGATAACTAACGACCTTGGTCTCTTTCAGGATAATAATGGATAATAATTCAGGATGGCGGCACAGTGGTGTAGTGGTTAGCACTGTTGCCTCACAGCAAGAAGGTCCTGGGTTTGAGCCCAGCAGCTGATGAGGGCCTTTCTGTGTGGAGTTTGCATGTCTCCCCATGTCTGTGTGGGTTTCCTCCAGGTGCCCTGGTTTCCCCCACAGTCCAAAGACATGCAAGTTAGGCTAATTGGTGGCTCTAAATTGACCATAGGTGTGAATGTGAGTGTGAATGGTTGTTTGTGTCTATGTGTCAGCCCTGTGATGACCTGGCGACTTGTCCATGGTGTACACCGCCTCTTGCCCATAGTTAGCTGGGATAGGCTCCAGCTTGCCTGCGACCCAGTACAGGATAAGCGGCTACAGATAATGGATGGGTGGATGGAATAATTCAGGATAATTTACAGAGCATGAGGGTTCAGTCAATGATTTGATGGGTATAAAATGTATGTAAATCAAATGCTATATTCTTCACAGCCACCAAATCTCACCAGTGATCATAGGAAAAATACACAGAATGCCACAGAGAAGCAAGGCTGGGGCTGATTTCTTTGCAGCCCAGAATATAGACTTATTTAGCCCATCATCTACTACATAGAATGAAACTCATCCTAGATTTCCACCTTGATCTTCATTTGGGCTGATATGTTCTTGCCTACTTCACTAACATCAGCAGCAGGGACTGAGAAGGTCCAATTGATAGGCAGCCTTTGATGTACTGAACATAAACGAGGTGCAGTATTTACTCTGTATTCCTTTCTTTTCCTCCAGAAAATACCATTGGAACAGAAAATAAAAAATACTAAGCAAACAAAGTACAAACTAAATAAAAGAACAGATAACAGAGCCAAATGTTTAGTCTTTTTAAGACCAGTACAGCATTACACACATCACTAAAATAAATTAAATTACAATGAGACTGCTTTTTGGCTAAGTGTGTGTAATAATTTTCTCCACCTAATTTTTATTATGCTATTGATGAGACCTTGTGATATTTGCTCAAACTATTGGCAGATTGCAAAAAAGGACCTGTTCATGTCCAATGGAAACAGCAAAATGCATGTAGAAATTTCAAAACATGCAAAAGTCTCTGTGTGTACTTTAAGTAAACTCTGAAAGAGAATGATGTTAATGGAAGGACACTATAGAGAAAACCATTGCTATCTATCGAAAACATTGCTGCACACCTCAAGTTTGCAAAAGACCACCTTGATGTATTATAATGCTTCAGGCATGTTCAAGCATTTTCTGCAGAGAGATAGAACAAAGACAGAAATGGACAATTCTGTGTATGGAGGGGAGGAAAGGCATTGCACAAAGTGAAAGATGGTTTAAAATGCCTCCACAAAAAAAGCTTCATCAGCAGCTACTTTGCTGCTGAGGTTCAACCTATTAATAAATACCAGGGTTCTATTTTTTTTCCTGCCTGGGCTGAATGATTGAGTAATGTGAATGTGTTCAAAGACAAGAAAGTGTTGTTTTTTTGTGTGTGTTATTCTTTTAGCCAAAATGTGTCCTTCTGAAATGATGTTGTTAAAACATAGGCTGTAATCTTCCAAATGCTGTTCCTTTGGTTTCTAGACCTTTTTTTGCATCACAAATCCCTCCATCCATTAAGCCCAGCTTTCATCGGGGCTTCGTGTGTTGGGCAGTCGGTAACGAGTATACGGGCCTGATTTGATCGGTTCAAAATTCCCCGCACACATTTGCGAGACATCATACACGTTCAGCCCGAATAGATGGTCACGTGTTCAAGATATCACATCATCTCATCTCATTGTCTCTAGCCACTTCATCCTTCCACAGGGTCGCAGGCAAGCTGGAGCCCATCCCAGCTGACTACGGGCGAAAGGCGGGGTACACCCTGGATAAGTCACCAGGTCATCACAGGGCTGACACATAGACACAGACAACCATTCACACTCACATTCACACCTACGGTCAATTTAGAGTCACCAGTTAACCTAACCTGCATGTCTTTGGACTGTGGGGGAAACCGGAGCACCCGGAGGAAACCCACGGGGAGAACATGCAAACTCCACACAGAAAGGCCCTCGCCGGCCACGGGGCTCGAACCCAGGACCTTCTTGCTGTGAGGCGACAGCGCTAACCACTACACCACTGTGCCGCCGATATCACATCACATTTTTTATATATATATATATATATACACACTGTATACACACATACATACATAGAGAAGTATTACATTTTGAATATTAGAATCAAAAAGGGATAATAATCCCAACTAGACAAATCAATAATAAGAATTGATTCTAATTTGTTCAGTCCTTCTTAAGATTCAACTTGTTCCAGGATTCCAGACAAGCAATTTCTGTACCACTGACAATGCTAGAATACTTTACCAGGCATTTTCAAAGCTGACACGATTACAGCCATAGCCTCGTTCCTCTTTTCCCGTTTGCTGTAATCAGGTGAACTAATGTCATAAAGACAGGTGGACGCTTCCCAAAGTGACACAAGTTATGCTTCCCGGTCTGCAGTCCACATGTGATCAATCCTGGCACTCCAATTGGCTGTTTAAAATTATCGTAACCGATGAAATTGTAGTAACAATGCACACACTACCGATTGTGTTGCGTATGAGGAGATCTTGTCCGAAAATATCAAGGCCAGTTTGATCTGAACTGAGCAACCGAGAACCAATGAAATCAGCTATGAGGTGCCTCCGCAAACATTTACGATTCGCAAGCGATTTAATCGGCCCGACAAAATCGTAAGCGAATCGGGAAGGTGTGTGGTAGGCTTTATCTGTAGCTGCTTATCCTGTTCTACAGGGTCACAGGCAAGCTGGAACCTATCCCAGCTGACTATGGGCAAGAGGCGGGGTACACCTTGGACAAGTCACCAGGTCATTGCAGGTCTAACACATAGAGACAAACAACCATTCACACTCACACCTATAGTCAATTTAGAGCCACCAATTAGCCTAACCTGCATGTCTTTGGACTGTGGAGGAAACCAGAGAAAACCCACACAGGCATGGGGAGAACAAAGAAAGGCCCTCATCAGCCACTGGGCTCAAACCCAGGACCTTCTTGCTGTGAGGCAACAGTGCTAACCACTACATCACCATGACGCCTGTTTTGGAAAACGTTTCCATATGTTCCATTTACTGACATGGATATGGATGAGGCTAAAATATATACTACAGACAGCACATTCTATCTTCTCTGTTCACTGGCTTTCCTGCTGCCCTGTCTCATATGGTTCATGCTTTATCCAGCCTCAAGCCCTTGAATTAGAGTGACCGTTGAGATTTAATCTTTTTTATTTTCTCTACCAATAATTTTCCAGTATCCTTTTCATTTTTTATTGTATTTTCACTTTCCTTTTCTGCATTTTAATTTTTTTCAGAAGAACACCAAGAACGGAAGCTTTCTTTTTTTCTCCTCCTGTGTAAAGACCACAAGCGGAGGCCATCCACATCAGATCTGCTTTAAATATCAACAGATCCTCGATGAAGGTATGTGAATCCTTTCATCATGGCACACCTTCAGCTTGTTCAGTGTGCTGAATGCAGGGTGTTTAGTCATTCTTCCTCCATCACTAGTGATAGCTTTATTTGTGATAAGTGCAGATTAGTTAGCTCTCTAACAGAGAAGATTGCAGCTTTGGAGGTGCATATCCAGACTTTAGAGAGGGCTAGTGAGAATGAGAACAGCGTAGTTTCTGTAGGTGAAAGTCTGGATGCCCTAGGTGGAGTTAGTAATCCCCCAACTCCAGCATTAGAGCCCTCACAGTGGGGTGAATGGGTGATGACTCGGCAGCATAAGCATAGAGCCAAAGCTACTGCTGATGCTCACCTACAGCAGCACCACTCCATGTGTCAAACAGGTTTGCCCTCCTCAGTGGTCGACCCACTCAGAAACCCGAAAGAGCTCTGGTTATAGGGGACTCTATCATATGGCATGTGAAATTAGCTAGGCCTTTAAGGGCACCAGCAGCTTTAGTCAGGTGTATACAGGGAGCCAGGATGCTGGACATAGCAGGTAATCTTAGGGTCCTAGGCAAGCACAGGTTCTCAAAGATAGTTATGCATGTAGGAGCTAATGATATATGCCTTTGTCAGTCTGAGGTTACTAAGCGTAACTTTGTAGAGGTGTTTAAATTACTGAAGGCGATGTCCGATGCTGTAGTATGCTCTGGCCCCATCCCAATACAGTGTGGCGATGTAGCTTACAGTAGGTTATGGTCGCTGAGCTGCTGGTTGTCCAGGTGGTGCTCTGAAAACAGTGTGGGCTTTATAGATAATTGGACTAATTTTGAGGGCAGTGCTGGCCTGTTAGGGCGGGACAGTATCCATCCCACGTGGGAAGGTACTGCTCTCATTTCTTTCGGCATAGCTCATAGTCTCAGAACAGGCATAGTTAACTTCTGACAATCCAGAGCCAAGGCCAGGGAGCAAACGAACAGGCTAAACCAACTGTCTACTAGCTACACAGAGTTGTCACTCAGGGTCCACTACATCGAGACGGTGTTTGTTCTCCGAGCTAAACAAAAAAGTAGAAATACTCAGAGTTTGTTCCATTAATCAATATAAAATTAGATCATACTGACTGTCCAGTCACCACCAGCACCTTTGATCTAAAGGCTGGGCTATTAAGCGTTAGTTCTCTTACATCTAAAGCACTAATTGTTAATGGACTTATTACTGATTAGGAGTTTAATGTACTGTGTTTAACAAAAACATGGATTAAGCCAAATGAATATAGAGCATTAAATGAAGCTAGTCCTCCTGGATACAGTTATATACACCAGCCTCGTCTAACTGGCAGAGGAGGAGGCATCGCGGTTATTTATAATGATTATCTAGGTGTAACACAAAAACCTGGTTATAAATTTAATGCATTTGAAGTTCTTCATACTATTATAATGTATGTAGCCTCAAAAAATAAGTCTACCCAGTTAATTCCATTACTTATTATTTACACCCCCCCTGGGGCCACATTTTGAGTTTCTTTCTGAATTTGCAGATTTTATCTCTGGTTATTTCCTTAGACAAAGTTTGAGTTGTCAGAGATTTTAATATTCACTTCGATAACCCAGGAGACCCTTTGAAAACAGCATTTATGTCCATTTTAGATTCAGTAGGGGTTAATCAGAATGTCATAGGACCAACCCAAAATGGTCGTCACACTCTCGATCTAATACTAACATTCGGGTTAAATATAAAAAAATATAGTCACACTTCCACAGTCTGAAGTTATCCCAGATCATTATCTCATCTCATTCAAAATATGTCTGAGTAATAATATATGCACCTCACCATGCTACTGTATTAAACATACATTCATGTCAACTACTGCACAGAGTTTTATAAATAATCTCCCAGAGTTACCAACTTTGATTGGGTCACTGTCAGCCCCCACAGAACTTGTTCAGGCAACTGAATGCTTAGAGTCAACATTCTGCTATACTTTAGATAATGTAGCTCCACTTAAAAGGAAAATGATTAGAGAGAAAAATTAGCACCCTGGTATAACAACAACAATGACACTTATACTTTAAAACAAACCACTCAAAAATTGGAACATAAATGGCATCAAACAAAATTGGTAGTGTTCAAATTAGCTTGGAAAGAGAGCTTCCTGAAGTATAGAAAAGCTCTTAGTGCTGCTACTGTAGATCAACATATCTCTCCTCCCTAATAGAGGATAACAAAAATAATTATAGATTCCTATTTAATACTGTAGCAAAATTAACCAGGAAAAAGACCACTATAGATATATGCACACCTGCAGTATGTAGTAGCAACGACTTCATGAATTTTTTCAAGGACAAAATTGAAAATATACGACAAAAAATTCAAACTAATAATTTAAGGTCAGACAACTTAAGTGACAATTTAAGTAACCCTGTAATTAACAATATAACTGAATCAGATCAGCAATGGGAATGTTTTACTCCCCTTAGAGAAATCGAAGTACTTTCATTAATCTCTGCATCAAAATTCTCAACTTGTGGGGGTGTCATGGTTCAGGTGGATAAGGCGCCATACCATAAATCCAGGGACCTGGGTTTGATTCTGACCTGAGGTAATTTCCTGATCCCTCCCCATCTCTCTCTCTCCCGCTAATTTCCTGTCTCTACACTGTCCTATCCAATAAAGGCGAAAAAGCCCCCAAAAATATCTTTTAAAAAAAATCCTCAACTTGTGTACTAGATCGCTTACCTACACATCTATTCAAACAGATAATACCTGGAGTAATTGAATGGCTTCTAAAAAAAATTAATTCTTCTCTTAGAATTGGCTATGTACCCAAATCCTTTAAACTAGCAGTTATCAAACCCCTGATTAAAAAGCCTGATTATTTGTAAGCATGCTATTAGTTTCCACTGTCATGCTGATGACACAGTTGTATGTTTCTGCAAAAGCAGATGAGACACACCAGCTTAACAGAATTGAGGAATGCATAAAGGACATTAGACACTGGATGCTTATTAACTTCCTTCTGCTTGACTCTGACAAGACAGATGTACTTGTACTAGGACCACATACAGCTAGAAGTAAGTTTTCTGATTACACAGTAACTCTGGAAAGCCTTTCTGTTTCTTCACATGCAGCAGTAAAAGACCTTGGGGTGATTATTGACCCCAGTCTTTCATTTGAAACTCATATCAATAACATTACCTGGATAGCTTTCTTTCATCTCAAAAATATTGCTAAGATAAGAAATGTAATGTCACTACACGACACAGAAAAACTAGTTCATGCTTTTGTTACCTCCAGGTTGGATTACTGTAATGCCTTACTGTCTGGATGTTCCAATAAGTGCATAAACAAGCTCCAATTAGTTCAAAATGCAGCAGCAAGAATCCTTACTAGAACTAGAAAATATGACCACATTACCCCTGCCATATCCATACTGCACTGGCTCCCAATCAAACTTTGTATTGTTTTTAAAATACTACTATTGACCTTTAAAGCACTGAATGGTCTCGCACCACAGTACCTGAGCAAACTTCTGGTCCTTTATGACCTGCCACGTCTACTTAGATCAAAAGGTGCAGGCTATTTGCTGGTACCTCATATAGTGAAGGCTACATCAGGGAGCAGAGCCTTTTCTTACAAAGCTCCACAGTTATGGAACAGCCTTTTAAGTAGTGTTCAGGACTCAGACACAGTCTCAGTGTTTAAGTCTAGGCTGAAAACATGTCTGTTTAGTCAAGCCTTTTGTCAATAGTGTTTATGAGGTAAAGGAATAGATCTGGAGGGTCCTTAGACATAGAGTGTTTTGGTAAACTGGGATGTATCGATGCTGTTGGCTCCCCACTCACTTGCTCACTCGAGTTTGTTGACAGTGTAGTGGTTAGCTGCTTTATGTCCCAGGGTGCCCTCATGCCTGTGTTACCTTCTGGCTCTCCCCTTTTAGTTATGCTGTCATAATTAGTTTTGCCAGAGTTCCTGCTTGCACTCAGTGCAAAATGTATACTGTTCCTACTCAGCAGGTGACACTGGGCATACCTAACAACCTGTGTTTTCTCTCTCTCTCTTTTCTCTCCTCCCCCTCACTCCGTCTGTCCCTCTGAGTTACATGTCAATCCTGAGATCGAGATGCTGACCTCTTCTGCTCCTCAGACCTGCCTGATCCATCCTGATGCCTTGTCTGGCTGGAGTCTCATCACATTGCTCCTGCGGAGGACAGCCCCATGTGGACAGTCAAAAGTCGCACTTGGAAGACGCTCTGGACACTTACAGTAATGCCTTTATGGCTGAGGACTACAGTTAACTTGTTAACTTTAGGACTGTAGTTGCCATGAACGGTTTTGCACTCTAGTTTCTATCAATGAAGAGTTTATAGCATCAACAGAACAGACTTCATGTTAAAAAATGTTATAATCATGTTATCTGTTATCAACCAAATGAGGATGAGTTCCCTTTTGAGTCTGGTTCCTCTCGAGGTTTCTTCCTCATGTCGTCTGAGAGAGTTTTTCCTTGCGACTGTTGCCACAGGCTTGTGCATTGGGAATAGATTAGGGATAAAATTAGCTCATGTTTAAAGTCATTAAAATTCTGTAAAGCTGCTTTGCGACAATGTCTATTTTTATAGCGCAAAGCGCTATAAAAAATTAAACTTGACTTAATCAAAAAAAGACAACCAATCCATTTCTCCTTTCAGGAAAACGATTGGTACATGGCATATGATTATACATTACAGGAAAATTTATCTAAATGAGAACAAAATATCACTTCTGTTCACAGATACTCTTACTGGTGCATTCAGCATTAATAATATTATGTTCATTAGTAGCAGGTTCTCAGCCATGGATACTATTAGTAGTAAGGATTTATTATTATTATTATCTCATCTCATCTCATTATCTCTAGCCACTTTATCCTTCTACAGGGTCGCAGGCAAGCTGGAGCCTATCCCAGCTGACTACGGGCGAAAGGCGGGGTACACCCTGGACAAGTCGCCAGGTCATCACAGGGCTGACACATAGACACAGACAACCATTCACACTTACATTCACACCTACGGTCAATTTAGAGTCACCAGTTAACCTAACCTGCATGTCTTTGGACTGTGGGGGAAACCGGAGCACCCGGAGGAAACCCACGCGGACACGGGGAGAACATGCAAACTCCACACAGAAAGGCCCTCGCCGGCCCCGGGGCTCGAACCCAGGACCTTCTTGCTGTGAGGCGACAGCGCTAACCACTACACCACCGTGCCGCCCCTATTATTATTATTATTATTATTATTATTATTACAAGCCAGAGTCCAAAAAAGTTGGGACAAAGTACAAATTGTAAATAAAAATGGAATGCAATAATTTACAAATCTCAAAAACTGATATTGTATTCACAATAGAACATAGACAACATATCAAATGTCGAAAGTGAGACATTTTGAAATTTCATGCCAAATATTGGCTCATTTTAAATTTCATGACAGCAACACATCTCAAAAAAGTTGGGACAGGGGCAACAAGAGGCTGGAAAAGTTAAAGGTACAAAAAAGGAACAGCTGGAGGACCAAATTACAACTCATTAGGTCAATTGGCAATAGGTCATTAACAGGACTGGGTATAAAAAGAGCATCTTGGAGTGGCAGCGGCTCTCAGAAGTAAAGATGGGAAGAGGATCACCAATCCCCCTAATTCTGCGCCGACAAATAGTGGAGCAATGTCAGAAAGGAGTTCGACAGTGTAAAATTGCAAAGAGTTTGAACACATCATCATCTACAGTCCATAATATCATCAAAAGATAGAATAGAATAGAATAGAATAGAATAGAATAGAATAGAATGCCTCTATTGTCACTATACACATGTACAATGAGATTAAAGCATCTCCAATAACAGTGCAAACAGCGTGTAGAGAAAGAGAGAGGAAGGGGGGAGAAAAAAAAGGGGGGTGTAAGGTGCACAGTCTGAGGTGTATGTGTTGTGTTACACATTATGGAGTGAGGTATTGCACATATAAAGTATTGCACAGAGACAGTCACATTATAAATTATTGCACGAGAGAATCACATTGTAAGATAAAATATTACACATTATGAAGTATTGCAAGGTAAGGTAAGGTGCACAGACTTGAGGTGTATGTGCTGTGTGTAAGGTGCATAGTCCTGAGGTGTATGTGTTGTGTGTAAGGTGCACAGTCCTGGGGTGTATGTGTTGTGTGTAAGGTGCACAGTCCTGAGGTGAATGTGTTGCGTTTCACTTTATGGAGTGAAGTATTGCACATTATAAAAGTATTGCATAGAGAGTCATCTTATAAAGTACTGCACATTATAAATTAGTAAAATAGTAAAATAAATAAACTATAAAGTCAGAGCATATCCGAGTTCAGGGCAGTTATGGCTTTTGGAAAGAAGCTGTTTTTTAATCGATTTGTCTTTGTCCTGATGCACCTGTAGCGCCTCCCTGAGGGCAACAGGTCGAACAGATCAAAGCCAGGGTGGGAGCTGTCCTTGATAATATTCTTAGCTCTGCTAAGGCAGCGGGAGGTGTAAATGTCCATCAGGAAGGGGAGAATCTGGAAGAATCTCTGTGCATAAGGGTCAAGGCTGGAAAACCATACTGGGTGCCCGTGATCTTCAGGCCCTTAGACAGCACTGCATCACATACAGGCATGCTTCTGTATTGGAAATCACAAAATGGGCTCAGGAATATTTCCAGAGAACATTATCTGTGAACACAATTCACTGTGCCATCCGCCGTTGCCAGCTAAAACTCTATAGTTCAAAGAAGCAGCCGTATCTAAACATGATCCAGAAGCGCAGACATCTTCTCTGGGCCAAGGCTCATTTAAAATGGACTGTGGCAAAGTGGAAAACTGTTCTGTGGTCAGACAAATCAAAATTTGAAGTTCTTTATGGAAATCAGGGACGCCATGTCATTCGGAATAAAGAGGAGAAGGACGACCCAAGTTGTTATCAGTGCTTAGTTCAGAAGCCTGCATCTCTGATGGTATGGGGTTGCATTAGTGCGTGTGGCATGGGCAGCTTACACATCTGGAAAGACACCACCAATGCTGAAAGGTATATCCAGGTTCTAGAGCAACATATGCTCCCAGCCAGACAATGTCTCTTTCAGGGAAGACCTTGTATTTTCCAACATGACAATGCAAAACCACATACATGTTACATTAACACTGCAACTTTCTACATACTCTGGCTAAAGTTGATTTCAAACAATCCTCCAGCTGCTCTCCCAACTTCTTATACTCACAGCACAGCGCATTTCTTTCAGGACAACACAGAGTAAAGAGGTCAGTGGGACTGCATGAAACTCATTTATCTTGTGGTTTCATGACATTAAATAATGAAGTCAGCATAATTCTGCTTACGTTTGAAATAGCAACAGGTTACAAAGACTAACTTTAAAGAAAATATCTGGTGTTTTTGCAGTCTTTGTAGTGGGAACAGTTCCTACTACAAGTATAAATGAGTCAAAAGAGGTAATTGTACACTATATGGCCAAATGTTTGTGGACACCTGAATATCACACCCATATATGCTTTCTGAACATCCCATTCCAGATTCAGTTCCCTCTCCCCCTGCTATTATAAGAACATTCACTCTTCTAGGGAGACTTTTCACTAGATTTTTTAGCATGGTTGTGGGGATTTGTCCATTCAGCCACAATTAGTGATGTCAGAAACTGATATCAGGCAAACAGGCCTGGAGTGCAGTCAGCGTTCCAGTACATCCCAAAGGTGTTCAGTGGGCTTGAGAATTGGAGTTCAGTGCAGGCCACTTGAGCTCCACTCTAAGCTTGGCAAACCATGTCTTCATGTAGCTCACTTTGTGTACAGGGACACAATCATGCTAGAACATGTTTGGGCCCCTTAGTTCCAGTGCAGGAAAGTGTAATGCTGCACTGTACAAAGACATCCTACACAACTGATTGCTTCAAACTTTCCAGCAACCACTGGGGAAGAACCACATATGGGTGTGATAATCAGGCTTCCACAAACATTTGGCCATGTTGTGTAAATGTAAGTCTGTATGTACAGCTAAGGTCTGTATGAGAGTCTGTATGTTTATAATGGATGGCCTTTTTAAAAGTAGATTCTTCTGATTTCCGGGACAGAGTTAAATGTGGAAAACAAAGAACCAAACAGCTGCAGGTTTTCAGGTGTGGTAGCAATAGCAAATATGCCATCAATGTAGTTTTTAGATTACAATCTTCTGGGCATACATTCTACAAGTGTTCTTCTCAAGACATCCCCTCAGTGATGCTTTGGTACTAGTGATGGAGTGTGCTACCATGTCATTTCTGACTGCTCAGAGTCATAAACTTGGATGATTCATCATAATATTGTCAATAAGTGGGTGAGTGCACATGTGGTATAAACCAAGAGAATGTAAGAGCCTGAATACTTGCTCTGTTCAATGATTTTGCTAGCATGGATTGAGTCCAATTGTTCCCTTAGAGAAAAGGGGCACTGAAAGTCAATGCAAAATTACACTGAATGATTAGATGCACCTTATGATGAAATATTTCTCATGTCTATTTCATGTGTCTACAATAAGGAAAACATTAAGTAGGAATAGTGTTAATGGAAGTCCACCACAGAGGAAGTCAGTAAAAATCAATTCAGATGTACATTTACTTTATTAGAAACACCTGTACACCTGTGTAATTATGCAATCAGCCAATAATGTGGCACCAGTGCAATACCTGGCCTTTTTCCAATCTTCAACTGTCCACTATCAGTGAGCCTGTGCCCACCAAATCCTCAGATTCCTGTTCTTGACTGATGGGAGTGGAACCCAATGTTGTTTTCTACTGTTGTAGCCCATCTGTCTCGACATTCAACATGTTGTGAGTTCTCAGGTGCTTTACAGCTCACTATGTTTGTAAAGATTAGTTATTTCAATTACCGTAGCTTTTACGTCAGCTCTCACCAGTCTGACCATTCTACTCTGATCTCGCACATCAAGAAGGCATTTCTGCCCTCAGAGCTATCATTCACCCATTGCTTGTTTTTTGCATTATTGCAAATAAATGTTGGGTAAACTCTGCACATGAAAATCCCACCCCATCTGGCACCAACAAACATACCACAGTCAGTCACTGAGATGACATGTTTGCCTTAATCTGATGTTTGATGTGAACATTAACTGAAACTCTTGACCTGCATCTCCTTGATTTTATTCACTGCACTGCTGCCACATGATTGGTTGACTGAATAACTGGCTGAATGAGCAGTTGTACAGGTGTTTCTAATAATGTGTCCGATAAATAAACACTATAAACATAAATACCAAATTGCCTGAAAATAATGGGCATTTTAAAAATGCTGAGCAGTGAGCCAAGAAAAACAAAGACAACATCAGCTGAAAGTGGTAGAGTTTTAGTTGTTTGGAAGCGTGTTTTTTTTTAATAATGTAATTTCGTTTACCATGCTGTAGCATGACCCAAACTTACATTTTAAGTTATCTCCACAAACTATTTTTAGTGTTCTGGTTTTTTTTACAAGATCAGTTGACCATGATCTTTCCCACAAAATTTTTCCTTATGATAATTTCATTTTATAGACACATGAAAGGTGTGGCTGACGAGGTGATTGAAAATTTTGGACATGACAGTCAAACCTCATGAATGTGGATGCACTTTCCAACATGCACCTAAAGATATTGACAGATCTGTAGTAAAACCATGTCTTGTTCTGCTGTAAACTGTTTTATAACAGACCTTCAGTGGGGAGTTCTTTGCATTTTTTTCTGGTGCGTTGCTCATTCTGATGTTGAAGCTAGCTCATTGTTCTTATAACTAGCAATGAGTCTGAATGAGGTGGCATAATCCAAGGCAGCTACCACTAGCTCAAGTTCATCACTTATTGACTGCATGACCATAGCTAACACTCAAATGAGTTTGGTAATGTGAGCCAGTCACTCCTTTTTAAACAAACTCCACAGAGAGACTGAACAGATCATAAAAGAGCACACTTGCATATTCAGGTGGGTAACTGCAGGTGACAGAGCTCGATTAAAATCATGGACAGCACAGATTTTTTTCCTCTCAAAAGTAGGCTGTGTTGAGTGTAAATGTTGACTGCTGTTTACCAGTATAGACCCCTTCGCAGTAAACGTCATTCATACGTAAGCAGAAATTGCGCACGCAGCCTGGACCCAAAAAAGAAATGCCTAGTTGTTGTGTTGTCGGGTGTCAGAATCGTAGCAGTGATGGGGTTAAAATGTTCAGAATTCCAGCAGGATCTCACCCATTCCAAAAAAATCGCCGACGTCTATGACTACAAGCCATCAAACGTGTAGACTGGGATGAAAGCACCATCAAAAATGCGTGGGTTTGCAGTGCCCACTTCATCACAGGTAAGATCAGGCTATTTATTAAATCTTTCTTTTTTATTCTTTCTAGTCTTTGTTTATTGATGTAGCAAAATACTTTGGTAACGTTTGTCTGATTAACTGGATCATAGTTACACAATGTAATGAATATTGTTAGCATGTTAACTTAGCTTTGCATGCAATTTTGTTTGTAGGATAGGTCTTGCTTGACTCAAGCAGTCCAGATTTTGTGCCATCATTATTTGTGTATGCCGAAAATCACAATTTTAAAGCAAGGATGGAAAGGTAAAATTGTGTGCCCTCACTCTAAATGCCAACTTATGTTGACTGCTCTAACCTAGCTCCTGCCCCGTTCAGTTTCATTTCTGGTCTCTGCCTCTTGCTTTTTACGCAGCTCTGATTTCTCTTAGCTGCACTCTTTACACTATCATTCCTTTCATGCCATTACCTCCTGCAAATTGCTGTTTAGTGTTGGTATTTGCTGTTGTAGCTAAAGCCACATTGCCATCACATCACTGGCATAATTTGATTAAAACAAAATGAATATGAATGTCCCATTGTTAATCAAGTTGTACATGCCCGCACATAACATAATTATATGCGTCTAAAGACTTGTAGGCACGAAGTTTTTCGTGGGTGTACACTGAAGTCTTGTCAATAAAGGTACGAGTATATATCTGGCCATTGTATACCAGGGAACTTACTAACATCGTCCATCCACTCTTTAATTAAATGCGGATCCGGTAGGCGATGTCCACTTGTTAGAGTTAACTTATTTATGTAGCATTCTCGATCTTGTAACGACAATTGTTTTGCATAATCAGACAGCTCATAATGCCGGTCTATGGGCAGTGCCATTGTTTCTGGGTCCAGGCTGCGCGCACATCCTGGCAACGGTCGGTTTGTTTACAAATATGCGAAGGGGTCTATATTTTCAGATGGTATCTTACATTAACTACTTATACTTACATTACTTTGATTAAAATAATTGATAATTTCAGCAAGCTAGCAGAGTAGTTCAGTCAGTCATGACTCAGATATTTTTCTGGCAATGGTAAAATCAATATACTTGTGAAAATTATGTGACGATAATTTAGCTTTTTACATATTAATTAATAATGCTGCACTTGCCACAGTGATTTAGTTGATGTGCCATCTTAAAAAGGACTTATTATGAATAACTCCCTGAAATAAGACCTCCCAGTCAGTTTCTTTTGGGCTGCCTAGACCAGAATGTAATTCAACAAGCCATTCAGATCTGGCTTCCCTTCTTACATAAAGAGGGGAGCTTATTAGAATTATATAGTGCCTGCTCACCCCCACCCCATTCTGGGTGTCTCCAACAATAGCTTGAGAGAAGTATCTTCGTGAAAGTGCACTATTTTTTTTTTCTTGCAAGTGCCCACTAGCATTATGTCAAAGTGAGCTAAGCAAAGGAACTGCTCTGTAGTTGGCTGTACAGAGCAGCACACATTGTTACCCCCAGCCTCAGAGGACAAAAGAGCTGCATGGATTTATTTTTGATGTTCCAGCTAAGGTCTGCAAAGACCTGTTTATGTGTGGCTTGTGTCTGTTATCCCAACCTGGGCCAGGAGGAGTGGCAACAAAACTGTTCCTAAAAGAGGGATCAATACTGTCTGTTGCAAAACGATAGACAAGGGAAATGTTTGTATTAAAACAAATAATTGTGCTATGTGCTTCTTTGACTGTTTAGCACTAAATAATGCTAACAGCTGAGGTAGTAGATGTATGCTAATTTTCTAGAAAGTTATTTGCAGTACTTGCTGCAGGATCCACAAAACCGTTAATGCAAAGTTAATTAAGTTTTTAGGTGAATATCTGTAAGATGCACTTTATCCCATCAACACTTAAATAACATGAGAGTAAAATGAGAGAGTAGGTGTAAGGCCAAGGTCAATAATAGGTGGACTACAGTCTGGGTCTGGACCCAGACCCCATCCTATCTGGACCTGGACATCTCATCTCATCTCATTATCTCTAGCCGCTTTATCCTTCTACAGGGTCGCAGGCAAGCTGGAGCCTATCCCAGCTGACTACGGGCGAAAGGCGGGGTACACCCTGGACAAGTCGCCAGGTCATCACAGGGCCGACACATAGACACAGACAACCATTCACACTCACACCTACGGTCAATTTAGAGTCACCAGTTAACCTAACCTGCATGTCTTTGGACTGTGGGGGAAACCGGAGCACCCGGAGGAAACCCACGCGGACACGGGGAGAACATGCAAACTCCACACAGAAAGGCCCTCGCCGGCCCCGGGGCTCGAACCCAGGACCTTCTTGCTGTGAGGCGACAGCGCTAACCACTACACCACCGTGCCGCCTAGGACCTGGACATATAACCAGTAAATTATTGAATTTTGACAGAGCGCTTCTCTTTTAACCAGCACTGTTTTCTAGCATTTATGGCACTGGTTTAGTGACCCAGAAAATTCAAAGAGCAACCATATGCATTTTACGTGATGATACTTAGCCAATCACATCTGTGTGGTCCTTGAATTGAGTGACTGACACACACACACACACACACACGTACACGGGAGAAACAAGAGACAACAGTCGGAGAACATGATTCCTTCTATCTTGAATAGAGCCCCCGGTCTCAGCTAAATAGAATCAGCCCCGTAGGATGATACTGCCACTACGGTACCATGTTTCACCATGGGTACAGTGTTGTTGTTGTTTTTTTTTTAAGTTGAGAAGCTGTCTTGTTTTTGTGCCAAATATATCTTTTAGAATTATGCCCAAAAAGTTCAACTTTGGTCTCATCAGATCATAACACATTTTGCCACGTGGTTTGGGCCTCTGTAGCCCATACATGTGAAGAATAAAAGAGATTGTTGTCATAATGCAGGATGTGATCAGTACTTGCCAGATGTTTCCCTGGGTATTGTGCCAGCCTCCCTGATATGTTTTCATTTTGTCCTTTCATCAATTTTGTCCTGTTTTTGTTAAAGTCACTGGGATGCCTCATTTTTTCCCCACTTGTTGAGGACCTTTACTCTCTTCCATGGTACATCATTTGTACACCTCTCCTGATCGATACCTTTCAACAATGTAATCCCATACATCTAACCTCTTTGTATAGATGGCTTTGGCAGTCAGATGAAAACAAATTTGAAAAAATCCTACAGAAACAGCTGACTGTTATTTGGAATTAATCAGAATCACTTGACAGGCGTATGATGATTACTTCTGAATGTGACGTTGAATGTGATTGGTTAATCTGAACACGGTTCTAATATAAAAGGGTGTGCATACTTATGCAAATAGGTGACTGTAAGTTTCCTTTTTCCTAAAACAAGATTCTATTTTTGTTGTTGTTTATTCACTTTAATTTTGTTGGTTGTTACATCACAATAAATATTTCATACCCCAAAGTATGACCTTTCCTCCAGCCATAAACCGTAGCAAGAAAGCTCAACACAGTTGTTAGGAAGGATATGTCTTGTTTACATAAATTCCACTTTCTGCCTGCCTGGGATGGCCAAAAACTGCCCTCTGAAGCCCATTTGAGGTTAGCTGCAAGAGACCCAACAATTTGCAAGGCCACAACCCACAAGACTCAAGATAACTGTGGTCTAAGGCAGGGCAGAGTCAGGAAAGATAAGACTGTCTCTCTTCAGGAAAACAATGGGACAACTTTTGGGATTATAGAACAACAACAACAACAAAAAAACACTTTCCTTTCAAAAACACCAAATCAGAAAATTGCTTATGATATTTCCTATTCTCCTTTTTTCATGTAATGTATTCTTTGTTTGCTTGTGTTACAACTGCATGATTTGTGAAAGTGTAGTCCCCTTGCATGAGAACTTTCTAATACCGCATTTCCACTCACACTGAAAGTTGTATATTTTCCACTATTATGCTGTAGTGGTGTCCTGTGGGAATGGGAGCAAAACAGCAAAATCAAAATGGCAACTGAGTAATATTTACAGAAATATTTTACCACATCTCCAGTGGAAATCGGAACCATCAGATTTACGTGTTGTGACCAGTCGTAATGTTTCTGGCAGTGACATAAATAATGATGGAGTGATAGTGCGACAGAACTACTCACACTGCCTCAATGAGTTACTGCATCTCAAATAATGAGAATATTGTGAAAAAGTAATTTTTTTCATAATTTAATTTAAAAATTTAAACTTCATATATTCTTCATTAGATGTAAAGTGAAATATTTCAAGCCTTTTTATTTTGATGATTATGGCTTATAGCTCATGAAAATCAAAATTCCAGTATCTCATATTATTAGAATATTTCGAAAGATCAATCAAAAAAGGATTTACAATACAGAAATGTCCAACTTCTGAAAAGTATGTTCATTTATACACTTGATACTTGGTTGGAGCTCCTTCACCACAAATTACTGCAGCAATGCGGCGTGGCATGGAGGTGATCGGCCTGTGGCACTGCTGAAGTGTTATTGAAGCACAGGTTGCTTCAATAGTGGCCTTCAGCTCGTGTATTTTTGGGTTGGGTGTTTCTCATCTTCCTCTTGACAATACTCCATAGATTCTTTCTGGGGTTTGGGTTAGGTGAGTTGGCTGACCAATCAAGCACAGTAATATCATGGTCAGCAAACCATTTGGTAGTAGTTTTGGCACTGTGGACAGGTGCTAAGTCCTACTGGAAAAGGAAATCAGCATCTCCATAAAGCTTGTCAGCAGATGGAAGCATGAAGTGTTTTAAATTCTCTTGGTAGACAGCTGCATTGACTTTGGACTTGACAAAACACAGTGGACCAACACCAGCAGATGACATGGCACTCCAGATTATCACAGACTGCGGAAACTTCACACTGGACTTCAAACACCTTGGATTCTGTGCCTCTCCAATCTTCCTCCAGAGTCTAGGACCTTGATTTCCAAATGAAATGCAACATTTACTTTCATCTGAAAAGTGGACTTTGGGCCACTGAGCAACAGTCCAGTTCTTTCTCTCTTTAGCCCAGGTAAGGCACTTCTATTATCATCTCTGGTTCAGGAGTGGCTTGATATTAGGAATGTGATTATTGTAGCCCCTTTCCTGAAGATATTGGTGTGTGGTGGCTTTTAATGCACTGACATCAGCCTCAGTCCACTGCTTTTGAGGCTCTCCCAAGTTCCTGAATAGACTGTTCTTGACAATCCTCTCAAGGCTGCTGTCTATTGCTTGTGCACCTTTTCCAGACAGCCTTTTCAGCAATGACCTCCTGTGACTTACCCAATTATCAAGTCATCAGTCTTCCCCATTATTGTGGTTGTGTGTACTGAACTATACTGTTTTACTCAAACTTGAAATGAAATGGTCTAATGTTTTTAGACTGTTTTTGTGCTGGAGGCAATAATTATCAGAATTAAAATTGAAAAAATGATTGAAACATTTTAGTTTACATGTAATAAGTCTAGAATCTGTTACATTTTCACTTTCTTAAATAACTAATGGAAAATATTGAACTTTTTCATGATATTCTAATTATTTGAGATGCACTAGTATATCAACTGGCAAAAAAAAAACAATAAGCAAATAAAACATCAGCAGATATAAGCAAACATTTTATAAATAGCCTTTACTAAATGAAACAAATGTTCAGAATCAGGAAGAGAACTCTCTCAACAGATACAAAATTCAGCTCGGATCATGCCATGTTGATAACTAGCCAATGTCTCAGCTTGGAATTTCACAACAATGGACTTGAAGGCTCATGAATTATATGTCATATCTGGTCTTGCATGTTTTATATGTCCTGCAGAGCTTCATGCTCCATAGCATTCCATTAAATACAGTCAGATACACAATATCCATTACTTTCCTGTTCTGGAAGACTGAGTGGGAATGAAAATTTGTTATTGATTCTGTACTATTATTTTACGTTATACAATAATGGATTTCATATATGAAAGGGGCTTAAAAGGCACTTGGAACTCACTAGGTAGGTCAGGTTCAATGTCAAATGCATTCATAAATCATGTTTGGAACTTTGGAATAAGTTTAGTGAATGCACAACAGTTCCCTTTGAACAACATCCCATCACTAGCACTCAATAGAGAGGCAGGAACAATGACCTACCTCATCAAGTCTCAGTATAACTTCCAGAAACTCACAAACCTTTGTGATTTGGGCATTTGATTTTCATCCACCTGGATCTCTGATCATCTACTTTAGAGTCATGGTTGTGTTGCTAAATCCGGCTGATCCCTCATTGACTTCAGCCAAGTCTCCACTGTTGCAAGATGAAGATGCATGAGAACTTTGGACCTTCAGTGCAAATTCCACTGAATAATGGTGGGCAGTGATGAGACATTGTCCATGATCCCTGGATAAGCTATCTCAACTGCTGCTATGACAGACTCGCACCACATTCTCTCATCACAAATGAGTTCCATGACTGTATTCACCTAATTTGAAGTAAATCCTTCAGATAGGAGGCAAATTATTACTATTACTTATCTTGGTGATGATCCTTCTTCAGGTTGTATATCTTTCTGATGTATACCATTGTTATTAGCAATTACCATCATTTTTAATATTTTAATGTATGAGGAGGGCACAGAATGAGGCACCCTGATGAGCTTCTTATCCTCTTTCTACTCCCTCATGAGCCCACAATTCAGCTCCCTCTCCCTCACCAGGATGACACAACAGGACAATGAAGCAAACCTGGAAATGTTTGAGGGCACCAGTGTAGTAATTTCTATGCCATGCTACTCACAAAACCAGCCAACCCTGGATGAATCTGTTTTATTTTGATGACCCATTTTATTTTTCTACACAACTGGTGGAAAACAAAAAACACCTCTTTTAAATAACTAAATATCTAATGCTTTTCAGCTGCCACAGTCCTCTTAGTTTTTTTTTTACCCCCTCCAGCTCACATTCAAAGTTCAGCTTATTGCTCAGAGACTGAGTGACACAAACAGCTTGTTCATATAACCAGCACAGATAGTTGTCAGGTTTGCTATGTTAGCTCATCCCCAAGCAATTCTGCTGCAGACAGCCACTAAATCATTCCCCATCTGCTACAGACATGTAGTAATTTTTGACCATTTATAGTTACAAGGTATATTATGAAGCATACACAAAACAAGTTAGTTCCTAATATGACTTACTTTATAGCAGATATAAAGAGTTTTACCCTCATCAGTTTCTCTCTCCCCACCCCTTCTTGAAATTTACAAGACTAAGTAAATAAATAAATGCAACTTGTCAGTTATGAAAGATTGGAATTATTTCCTGAAAACTCCTTGATTGGGGGAGGGGGTGTCATACTGAATGTTACAAAATGCTGACACCAAAGACTCATTCCATAAATATCAAATTAACATTTCCTCACAAAAAACTTAACTATATTAACAAATATATGCAGTTTATTTGTTAAAAATCCAAAGGACCCCCCATACTGTCAGAGCACAGGCACTTATGGATGCAGGTGCAGGGGAGAGTGGGTGCAGCACAAACTGCAGCTGTAGCCAAATTGTGAGGCAGAAATCATAGTCAGGAAACGGGTGGAGGTCAATCGATCAGTAAACAGGATAATGCAGGAGAGACAAGGTCGAAAAGTAATGCGAACAGTGGTCTTTATCAGGAAGTCAGTCAGGAAAACAAACGGCTCAATATAGTCAGGCATTGGACACAGAAAGATACTTCACGTGGTGTGTTTGTGACTGCTGAGCTGATATAGGGAAGGTGATTGTGGGATAATTGGAGACAGGTGATGTAGTTAATACTCTGGTGACGGGGGCGCTGTGAACCTTGGGAATTGTAGTCTGGAGTGGCAATGTTTGGAGGCTACTCTGAACTCCAGTTTTCCATGCTGTTATTGACAGAATCCCCCGAGCTCCCTCTAGGAGCAACCTCTTTCCTTGCTTGACCTCTCTTTCTTGGTGCCAGTTTTTCAGGTTGCTGGCTGTGGAATTCTTGAGTGAGTAGAGGGTCTAAGATGTTCCTAATGAGTAGAGGGTCTACGATGCTCCTGGAACTGACCCAACTATGTTCCTCTGGGCCGTAGCCCTCCAAGTCAACCGAATACTTGAGTTGTCCCTGTCTACAGTGGGAATTGAGGATCTTGTTAATCTGGTAGATCGGCTCACCTTCGATGACTGGGGAGGGGTTTTCTTGGGTGGATGTGTCTGATGCTAGGGGACCTTGGATATCAGGTTTGAGGCATGAGACATGGAAAGTTGATGCCATCTTGTTGTGAGGGGGAAGCTCAAGCCAATATGAGACTTCATTGATTCTGCGTAAGATCTTGAATGGGCCGATGAATCTGGCTTGTAGTTTCTTGCATGAGTTGGGCTCTTTGAGGTCCCTTGTGGAGACCCATACTCTATCACCTGGGGCATATTCAGGAGTGGCGCTTCTGTGCTTGTCAGCATAATGTTTGTACTTAGCGTTGACATTCTCTAGCTTTTGGTGTACCAGATCTGCTGCCTCCTCTGGAACCATGAGTCTATGGCCGGGATCTGCATAGGGGTATCGTACCATGGGAAAAAGGGAGATTGGTATCTGAGTATACACTGGAATGGGGTTAGCTGAGTGGCTGAATGTTTGAGAGAATCCTGTGCATACTTGGCCCATGGAAGGAAATGTGCCCAATCCCTCTGGTTCTTCATGCAGAATATGAGGAGGAAGTAGCCCACTTCTTGATTAGCCTGTTCTGTTTGGCTGTTAGACTGTGGGTGGTAGCCAGAGGTGATCTAACTGATACTCCCAGCCTGTCCATGAATTGTGACCACAACCTTGAAATAAACTGGGGACATAGTTAGTGACCCCGGTCACTAAGTATGTCTTCAGGGATACCATAATAGTGGAAAATGTGGGTGAAGAGTAATTCGGCAGCCTCAAATGCAGTAGGAAGCCCTGATAATGGGATGAATCTGAGTGTCTTAGAGAATCAGTTGATGATGACTAGGATGACTGTGTTACCTTGAGACTGTGGTAGATCAGTGATGAAATCAATGGCGATATGTGACCAGAGTTGCTGGGGTAATGGGAGAGGGCATAGTTTGCCAGCAGGGGGAGTTCTGGGGACCAATTGGCTTGGGCACAGACGGAACATGAGGAGATGTAATGGTTAATGTCTGTGATTATATTTTCCCACCAATACTTGTTTTGGAGGAGGTGGTAAGTGCATTGGCTGCTGGGATGTTCAGTGGCTGGAGAGGAGTGCACCCAGGTGATGAGTTTGGGTGGAACATGCAAAAGTCTGGGCAGACAGTTTTCAGGAGGGCTTGCAGTTTGTGCCTGTCTGATCTCCCTGTTGATGTCCCAGGTGATTTCTTGTAGGAAGCATTCAGGAGGCAGGATCGTTGTAGGTTTGGATGAGTGTAGTGAAGTTATATGAATTCGGGAGAGAGCATCAGCCTTGGTATTTTGGGAACCAGGACAATAGGAGATGGTGAATTGAAACCTTGTGAAGAATAAAGCCCATCTGGCCTGATGGGGGTTCAGACACTTTGCTGTCTTCAAATACTCTAGGTTTTTGTGTGAATGAATGGGTGTGCTGCACCTTACAACCAGTGCCTCCACTCTTCTAGGGCCAGTTTAACAGCCAAGAGCTCTTGATTGCTGATGTCATAGTTTCTCTCAGTGGGCGTGAGCTTCTTTGAGTAAAATGCCAATGGGGTGCAATTTTGGTCATTCACCAAGGCACTAAGACAGAACCCCTTCTACTCCCGTTTCTGAAACATTCACCTCCACAATGAAGGGTTTTGAAGGATCTGGGTGCTGAAGTATGGGAGCTGTAATGAAAGCAGTTTTTAACTGGTTGAAGGCTTGATTGGCTAAAGGGTTCCTGTGGAGGCAATGAGATCCATTCTTCAAGAGAGTGGTGAGAGGAACTGCGATGGTGCTGAAGCCACAGATGAATCAGCGATAGAAGTTGGTGAACCCCAAAAAGTGCTGTAACTCCTTGACTGATGTGGGAGTGGGCCACAAGGTTACAGCTGTGACCTTGGACTGGTCCATGCTCACCTCCTCGAAGCTGATAACATAGCCCAGGAACAAGACCTGGCTGGCATGAAAGTCACACTTTTTGGCTTTGACATACAAGTGATTCTGGAGCAGGTGAGAAAGTACTGACCTGATGTGCTCATGGTGAGTGTTCTCATCTGGGGAGAAAATCAAGATGCTGTCAATGTAGGTGATAAACTTCCCCAGCATGTCCCTGAACACATCATTGATGAGGCACTGGAAGACACTGGGAGCACAAGAAAGGCGATAAGGCATGAGGAGATATTCAAAATGGCCAGTGGTGGTGCTGAAGGCAGTTTTCCACTCATCACCCTCACGGATCCTGACTAGGTTGTAGGCACTGTGTAAGTCTAATTTGGATAATATCTTGGACGATCTGAGTTGTTCAAGTGCTGAAGTTACCATTGGGAGTGGATACAGGTACTTTACTGTGATCTGGTTAAGGCCCTGATAGTCTATGCATGGCCGGATAACTCCTCCTTTCTTCTCAACAAAGATGAACCCTGCTGAGGCTGGAGACATAGAATGTCTGATGTACCCTTGTTGCAGGTTTTCTTGTACATACTCCTCCATGGCTGCTTGTTCTGTAAAGACAAAGGATAGATGCAATTTTGAGGAGTAGTAGTACCTGGGAGGAGGTCAATAGCACAGTCATAGGGACAGTGAGGAGGCAGACCACAGGCCAACCCCTTGCTGAATACCTCCTTCAGGTTGAGGTAACAAGCAGAGATGTTATCTAGTGAGTCAGGCTGAGGGCTCTCCACAGAGGTAGATGAGAGGGTGAGTTGAAGTTTTACGCAGTTCTGGAGACAGGAAGGAGACCACTGGGGAATGTCATGCTGTTACCAGGAAATCAGTAGATCATGAAGTTGGAGCCATGGGTAACCCAATATTAAGTCATGATGGTGAGGTAGGAGTGACGAGAAGGGAAATATGTTCAGAATGCATTGCTCCTACTTGAATCTCAAAGGGTGTTATGCACATTGAGACTAATCCCTCTCCTTTGGGTCCCCCGTTGATGGCCTTGAGTCTGATTGGTCTCAAAAGTGTGTGGGTAGTCAGATGGTACTTCTGAATGATTGGGCCATTTATAAAGTTTCCCTCTGCCCCTGAGTCTGTGAAAGCAGAGAGTACATGGGTCGAGTCTGGCAGGTTTAACAACACTGGTACTTGGAAGGAATGTGAGTTATGAGAAGTGTCTGAACTCACCGGGTTTGTTGGACTGGAAGTTCTGCTTGGCTGATGGTCTTGCAGGGGTCGAGTAGGGCACTTGATCAGGTGGCCGGCCTCACCACAGTAAAAGCAGAGACCCCCTCACTTTCTTCTTTCTCTCTTTCTCTCGGACCATTGTAGTAGTGTATGTGAAACCTCCATTGAAGTCACAGAGTTAGTGCTAGGAGAGGGAGCAGGAGGTAATTGTAATGAGGGTCATTTACAGAGGAGATGATCCAAATGTATGGACAGGTCGATAAGGAAGTCAAGAGAAAGGTGTTTGTTATGGCATGCCAGCTCACTGAGTACCTCTGGATGCAAACCTTGGCAAAATGCAGCTTTCAAGGCTGATTCGTTCCAGCCACTGCTGGCAGCTAAGCTGCGGATATCCAGTGCATACTCCGTGACACACCTTTCTCCTTGATGGATCGTTAACAAACTCTCTCCGACTTTGATCCCCTCTCCCTTGTGAAAAGCTCCAGAAAACAAATCGTATGACTTGGTGTGTTTGCCCCCATGCCTTCATACCATGCTTGCCCACTGGAGAGCCTTCCTGGTGAGAAGACTGATGAACTGGGTGATCTTATGCTCATTGGTTACCCCTGTGAAAGACAAAAAAATACAAGGAACATTGCAGAAGAAATCCCTTATTCCTGGAAGCTTCCCCAGAAAATTTCTCTGGCAGAAGAATGCTTTGGAACATGCTGGATGGAGAGGAGGGGCATGTAAGGATGGCCTGCAACACCACAGCAGTTAGTTGCAACATCCTAGTATTGAGATCACTGATCATCTGCTGGTGTTCTAACAGATGCCCCTGTGCATGAATTGCAGTCTACTTAGCCTCCTCTGCTGCATCTATTGCTGGTGAAGTATCCTGTCAAAGCACAGGCACTTATGGATGCAGGTGCAGGGGAGAGCATGTGTGGTGCAAACTGCAGCTGTAGCCAAATTGTGAGGCAAAAATCGTAGTCAGGAAATGGGTGAAGGTCGATCAATCAGTAAACAGCGTAATGCAGGAGAAACGAGGAGACGAGGTTGAAAAGTAACGAGAACAGTGGTCTTTATCAGGAAAACAAACAGCTCGGTATCGTCAGGTACGGGACACAGAACGATACTGTACTTCACGACATATGTTTGTAACTGCTGAGCTTATAGGGAAGGTGATTGTGGGATAATTGGAGACAGGTGATGTAGTTAATACTCTGGTGATGGGGGGGGGCGCTGTGAATCTTGGGAATTGTAGTCTGGAGTGACCATGTTTGGAGGCTGCGCTGAACTCCGGTTTTCCATGCTATTAGTGACACATACGAGTGAGCAGTTACTATAGAAACTATAACATATTAGAACAAATGCATTAATATAAACCAATATTATATTAATATAACCCTAAATTACAGCTAATGCCAGAACTGCTGTTATAAAAGTCAGTTAACATGTTCTAAATAATCAGATTTGAGACTTTAGTGCGATGATAAAAACCCTATTAATACAAGCAACATGTGACTCATGTTGAAGGATACTTCAAATCCATTTTTACTGTTAATTTCTGCATAAAATTTACAATCTTATTTGTGTGTCCAACATTCCATTTGGCAACTATTTGGCATTTATCACACATTCATAACAGCAGCCAAGTAGTTAGAAGCCTTTGACCAGGCACAATGCTCATTGCCAGCTAAGAAGCAAAAGCTTCCTCAGATCAGTTAACATAATATGGAGTTTCCTTCACACTTACCCTGGGCTAGCTCTTTGGGGGTTTTAGGGAAGGGATAAAATATACTGCCGTGTAAATTAATGAACTTTTTTTTTGGGGGGGGGGGGGGGTGCTTAATGTATGACTAGGGGTTATCTGGGGAAAAGGTCTCATCTCATCTCATTATCTCTAGCCGCTTTATCCTTCTACAGGGTCGCAGGCAAGCTGGAGCCTATCCCAGCTGACTACGGGCGAAAGGCGGGGTACACCCTGGACAAGTCGCCAGGTCATCACAGGGCTGACACATAGACACAGACAACCATTCACACTCACATTCACACCTACGGTCAATTTAGAGTCACCAGTTAACCTAACTGCATGTCTTTGGACTGTGGGGGAAACCGGAGCACCCAGAGGAAACCCACGCAGACACGGGGAGAACATGCAAACTCCACACAGAAAGGCCCTCGCCGGCCCCGGGGCTCGAACCCAGGAGGGGAAAAGGTCTTTTAGTTGAAAATGCAGATAAAAACACTCTCCAAAGTAAAATCATGGCAAAAAAAAAAAAAATCACTTGAGATGTACATCTTGCAGAAATAATGACATGTTTTGTGTACAGACCATCAATAAGTGGTCTCGAGACCGATCTCAAATACTACAATACTAGCTCCAATGCACCATTTGGTAGAAGAGACCCTTCACAGCTGAGATCAATCTATATATAACACCAGTCAACAGTCTGAACACACCAAACTGTTGATACTCATTCATAGGTTTTTCTGCATGTTGACTATTTTCTACATTGTAGAATAACATTGAAGACATTGAAATAATATATGGAACATATAGGGAATTATGTGGTGAACTAAAAAGTGTGTGTGTGTGTGTGTGTGTGTGTGTGTGTGTGTGTAAATATATTCTCTCTCACACACACACAGTGCCTTCCAAAAGTATTCATCCCCTTTGATGTTTGTCCTGTTTTGTTGCATTAGAAGATGGAATTAAAATGGATTTTTGGAGGGTTAGCACCATTTGATTTACACAATATGCCTACCACTTTAAAGGTGCACATTGTTGTTTTATTGTGACACAAACAATAATTAAGATGAAAAAACAGAAATCTGGAGTGTGCATAGGTATTCACCCCCCAATAAATAAATAAATAAAAATAAAGAGCCACCTTTTGCTACAATTACAGCTGCAAGTCTCTTGGGGTATGTCTCTATTAGTTTAGCACATCTAGCCACTGGGATTTAAGAAAGAAAGAAAAGAAGAAAGCACAACTTTATTCATCACACACTTGTGAAATTTCTTCTCTGCATTTAACCCATCTGTAGCAGTGAACACACACATGCACACACACGTGAGCAATGAGCATACACACATACCCAGAGCAGTGGGCAGCCACGCTAACAGCGCCAGGGGACCAGCTGGGAGTTAGGTGCCTCGCTCAAGGACACCTCAGCCCAAGGCCGTCCCATATCAACCTAACTACATGTCTTTGGACTGTGGGGGAAACCGGAGCACCCGGAGGAAACCCACGCAGACACGGGGAGAACATGCAAACTCCACACAGAAAGGCCCTCGCCAGCCACTGGGTTCGAACCCAGAACCTTCTTGCTGTGAGGCGACAGCGCTAACCACTACACCACCATGCCGCCCATTCCTCAAGGCAAAACTGCTCCAACTTCTTCAAGTTAGATGGGTTGCATTGGTATACAGCAATCTTCAAGTTATGCCACAGATTCTCAATTGGATTGAGGTCTGGGCTTTGATTAGGCCATTCCAAGACATTTAAATGTTTCCCTTTAAATCACTACAGTGTAGCTTTAGCAGTACGTTTAGGGTCATTGTCCTGCTCAACCGTGAACCTTCATCCCAGTCTCAAACCTCTGGCTGACTCAAACAGGTTTTCCTCCAGAATTGCCCTGTATTTAGTGCCATCCATCTTTCCATCAGTCCTGACCAGCTTTCCTGTCCCTGCAGATGAAAAACAGCCCCACAGCATGATGCTGGCACCACCATCCTTCATTGTAGGGATGGTGTTCTCAGGGTGTTGGGCTTGCGCCACACATGGCAATTTCCCATGATGGCCAAAAAGTTCAATTTTTGTCTCATTTGATCAGAGAATCTTCTTCCATGTGTTTGGGGAGTCTGCCACATGCTTTTAGGCAAACTCCAAATGTGATTTTTTAAGCAATTACTTTTTTTCTAGCCACTCTTTCATAAAGCCCCACTCTGTGGAGTGTATGGCTTAAAGGATATATGCAGAACCTTTATTTTTAAATAAATTTGAGTGGGTAGTATCTCCATCCTTGACTCTTGTATGCTGCATAAATAGGAATTTAAAAAATATATTTTTGAGAGTTAAAATCAACCGCAAAGTTGGCATTCGAGCTGCCAGCCATCCCTGAGTGCGTGATGTCAAAGCAGGAACCAGTTTTAAGGCCAAGGCCTTTTACAGCTATATACCAAAGTCATATAAATAAAAATTTATGGTGAAAGTAAGAAATACCATTACTGACTTGCTCAACTAAGACTGATTTGACTCCATTGATTGTGTGTTGACTCTCATTAAAGCAGGATAGGTGTTATAACTTATGCAACATACATGTACATGCATGCATTTTCACTGATAAAACGTAAAAGGCTAATTAAATAATCAGATGAACTGAGACAATCACATTCTGCAGCAAATTAAATAAATCTTATACCGGTAACCTAAACACACAATACAAGTTACATGTATTAATCTAAATGCAGGTAAAAAATGAGTGTTGTTTTTGTTGTTTTGTATCCAAATGAGAGTCGGAGCTTACCTGTCTGTGTTCTCGCTTCTTGAAAGCCGAGCTTGTGGCCAATTGTTTTGAAACAACCTGACTTTCAGTTGTTCGTTCAGTTCTCCGTTCATTCACTTCTTCCACATCAGGGTGAGATGGCAGCAATATCCAGTGGAGAAAATCAGATGGCTGCTACACTCATTCTCTCTATACTGTGTACTCCACCATTACTGCTCGGCTCAGGTAATTACTAAAACCCGGGATGGAATAGGATGCCACTGGTTTTAGCAACAACCGCGGGGAGGTCACTGCCCGAACGATATGTCCTGTCCTGTTCCGTCCTGGGTTTTACCAACAACCCTCAGCTCACGCTTCAGGAAGCTGAGAACTAGTGTAACTGAACTCACTTTAAAAAAAATAAAATAAATACTTTCCTTAGCCATGTGATGACCTGGCAACTTGTCCAGGGTGTACCCCGCCTTTCGCCCGTAGTCAGCTGGGATAGGCTCCAGCTTGCTTGCGACCCTGTAGAACAGGATAAAGCGGCTAGAGATAATGAGATGAGATGAGAAAATACTTTCCTTTTCTTGCTTTCTTTTTCTTTAATTGTTTGTACTGCACCCTCTTTCAATATGGGCTTATAGCCAATGCTCCTCAACAGATCAGAGGTCTCGTACGAGTCTTCAGTAAAATGTGCAGAGCAGAGGAGACACCACTTCGTAGGCACCCAATGTGCCCGTGAACTTCTTGCAAAACGCGTCCAAATCTTTGCAGTTTGAACATTCTTGGGCCATGAATGCAATGTAAATCCACCTTCTGTTGTGTTGCTGCACCCGTCAAAAACACATCTACGTGGCATGGCGATAAATTAGCTCAAAATGGAGGATCGGAGTTGCAGTCAGCTCTGTGTTTTAGTATAGCAGAAATGGCGATGAGACCAATAGCCTTCCTGCGGTGACATTACGGATGTCAAGGTCATTCACTCAGACTGCTACTCATATAAATCACTTTAATCATAAAAATTCCTATATTAGATTTATCATTAATGCTTAAAACTATTCCTGTGTCATTCTTGAGGTCTCAAAGCATTTATAAACGAAAGTGAGGCCATGGCTCTGCGTATATGCTTTAAAGTGGTCCGATGGACAGATACTCACATCTCCACTGTGGATCTTTGCAGCTCCCTCAGCATTATCGTTGGTGCCTTTGTTGCATCTCTGATTAATGCCCTTCTTGCCCGGTCTGTGAGTTTTGGTGGGTGGTCTTCTCTTGTCAGGTTTGTAGTGGTGCCATATTCTTTCCATTTTGCTGTAATGGATTTAATGGTGCTCCCTGGGATATTCAAAGTTTGGGATTTTTTTTATAACTCAACCCTCATCTATATTTCTCCACAACTTTGTCTCTGACATGTTTGGAGTGCTCCTTGGATTTCATGTTGCTTGCTTAGTAGTGTAGCAGAGTCAGGGTCCTTCCAGAACAGGTTGATTTATACAGACATCATGTGACAGATCATGTGACACTTTGACTGCACACAGGTGGATCTTAATCAACTAATTATGTGACTTATGAAGTGAATTGGTTGAACCAGCTCTTATTTAGGGGTTTCATACAAAAGGGGGTGAATACTTATGCACACTCCAGATTTCTGCTTTTTCATCTTAATTATTGTTTGTATGACAATAAAAATACAGTTTGCACCTTTAAAGTGGTATGCATGTTGTGTAAATCAAATGGTGCTAACCCCCCAAAAATCCATTTTAATTCCAGCTTGTAAGGCGACAAAACAGGACAAAGACCAAGGGGGATGAATACGTTTGCAAGGCACTATATATATATATTAGTGCTGTCAAAGTTAACGCGATAATAACGCATTAACGCGATCTCAATTTAACGCGATTAAAAAAAATAGTGCCGTTAACACAAATTCTAATTTGGCCCTGCGAGTCACCCGTAGTTCCTGTTGAGGCTTGTCGCCAATAAGAGTACGTGTGAGTGATGGAGAAAGGCATAGACATATAAACATCCTCGCCACCATATTGGATGGGGCAAAGTGGAGATTCTTCAACCGTCTCTGGTATAGTGTCTAAACAGTAGCCGAGAATAAAGATGCCTCATTCATGTGCTGCATTTAACTGTACCAACAGGTTTACCGTCCAAACGAGATCACATGGGATTACCTTTCACAGGTGAGACTGGAAAAATACTTTTCAATACTGTTCCTTCAGTCTTCAGTTTCCCTGCTCACCTCCACCGGGTAGGTGTAGAGTTATAAGCAGTGATAATTAGATAATACAGTGCCACACTATGATGAACGTTTTTGAACGTATGATGAATGTTTTTATTTTTGTTATCTGTTTTTTTCTTCTTTTATGGCAAATACGTCTCTTCAAAAGAAACTAATGAAGAGTAAAATAAAACATTTTTTTTATTTTCACAGTGATATGCACTTTATTTTTCATCCCTTGGTTTTCTCATCTAATATGGAAGTTATGGATGTCAGTGGCTGTGACAAGACGTGTTATGCTCTGCAATAAAAAAAAAACAAAACATCGGTACAAAGCAAGCCCATTCACTTTTTTATGCTGATAAGAGAATTACAATGGTTTTTCATGTGACAAATCGCGAGTTAACTATGACAGTCGCGACATTAATCGCAATTAAATATTTTAATCGCTTGACAGCACTAATATATATATATATATATATATATATATATATATATATATCAGTATACACACACACACACACATATACATCCAGTGGTGCTTGAAAGTTTGTGAACCCTTTAGAATTTTCTATATTTCTGCATAAATATGACCTACAACATCATCAGATTTTCACACAAGTCCTAAAAGTAGATAAAGAGAACCCAGTTAAACAAATGAGACAAAAATATTATACTTGGTCATTTATTTATTGAGGAAAATGATCCAATATTACACATTTGTTAGTGGCAAAAGTATGTGAACCTCAAGGATTAGCAGTTAATTTGAAGGTGGAATTAGAGTCAGGTGTTTTTAATCAATTGGATGACAATCAGGTGTGAGTGGGCACCCTGTTTTATTTAAAGAACAGGGATCTATCAAAGTCTGATCTTCACAACACATGTTTGTGGAAGTGTATCATGGCACAAACAAAGGAGATTTCTGAGGACTTCAGAACAAGCGTTGTTGATGCTCATCAGGCTGGAAAAGGTTACAAAATCATCTCTAAAGAGTTTGGACTCCACCAATCCACAGTCAGACAGATTGTGTACAAAGGGAGGAAATTCAAGACCATTATTACCCTCCCCAGGAGTGGTCGACCAACAAAGATCACTCCAAGAGCAAGGCATGTAATAGTCGGCGAGGTCACAAATGACCCCAGGGTAACTTCTAAGCAACTGAAGGCCTCTCTCACATTGACTAATGTTAATGTTCATGAGTCCACCATCAGGAGAACACTGAACAACAATGTTGTGCATGGCAGGGTTGCAAGGAGAAAGCCACTGCTCTCCAAAAAGAACATTGCTGCTCGTCTGCAGTTTGCTAAAGATCACATGGACAAGCCAGAAGGCTACTGGAAAAATGTTTTGTGGACAGATGAGACCAAAATTGAACTTTTTGGTTTAAACAAGAAGTGTTATGTTTGGAGAAAGGAAAACACTGCATTCCAGCATAAGAACCTTATCCCATCTGTGAAACATGGTGGTGGTAGTATCATGGTTTGGGACTGTTTTGCTGCATCTGGGCCAGGACAGCTGCCATCATTGATGGAACAATTAATTCTGAATTATACCAGCAAATTCTAAAGGAAAATGTCAGGACATCTGTCCATGAACTGAATCTCAAGAGAAGGTGGGTCATGCAGCAAGACAACGACCCTAAGCACACAAGTCATTCTACCAAAGAATGGTTAAAGAAGAATAAAGTTCATGTTTTGGAATGGCCAAGTCAAAGTCCTGACCTTAATCCAATCAAAATGTTGTGGAAGGACTTGAAGCGAGCAGTTCATGTGAGGAAACTCACCAACATCCCAGACTTGAAGCTGTTCTGTACGGAGGAATGGGCTAAACTTCCTTCAAGCCGGTGTGCAGGACTGATCAGCAGTTACCGGAAATGTTTAGTTGCAGTTACTGCTGCACAAGGGGGTCACACCAGATACTGAAAGTAAAAGTTCACATACTTTTGCCACTCACAGATATGTAATATTGGATCATTTTCCTCAATAAATAAATGACCAAGTATAATATTTTTGTCTCATTTGTTTAACTGGGTTGTGCTGCCTTCAGGCAGATATAAAACATTTTGGGACTTTTATTCAATGTGTAATTCATGTAACAGGAAGGCAAACTTTTATTTTGATGTCATAGAGTTGGAAACAGGAAATGGGAAGTGGGAAGTTAGTTGGAGCAAGGTAAGCTGGTGTTAACATGCTGTGGAAAGGGCTCCTGTGGAATTGCTGATTCATTTGCCCCAGCAGAAGCATCACTTGTTCCTTGTAAATTATCAATTACAACAAGACTAATGTTGTTAGTCTTGTTGTAATTGATAATTTTATAGTTTATGTCGAATTCATTCAGTTAAAAACAGTTAAAAAGTAAATGGTGAAAGAATAGATAAAACGATTTTTTGGATATGTTAAAATGTTAGCTAAATGTTAGCTATAGCTGAGTTTAGGCACTGCAGTTAACAGTGAACATCAAGGTCATTAGTTTAGCTTGCCTAGTTTATGTAAGTTAACTATCTTAGTCTGTATAGAAACATGATAGAACCTAATTATTTTCTTGATTGTTTTATTTTTTAGTTTCACTTTCCTGAAGTTTGTGATTTGGATTCTACATGTAAAGAATTTTTAATAAAGACTTTGCATCATGAATAAAGGAAAGTTTAGCTCACTGTCTAGCTGGGTTACTACACCTTAGTGAGGATAGTACAGTGAAAAAGTGTGATTCAGCCAGAGTGCAACATCGAAAGTGGCAAGAAAGAAAATCTAACCAGAAGAATGGAACAAGAAAAGAATCAGAAGGCTGAGAATGCATCAGTACACACACACAAGTCAAGGAGCTCTAACTCATCTTCATCCAGCGCCGCAGTCAAGGCGCGCGCGGCAGCAGAGACTGCAAAGGTATGAGCTGCGTTTGCAGAGAAAGAAGCAAGGCTTAAAGTTGAAAAGGCTGAAAAAGAGGCAGAGCTACAGTTGGGAAAGGCGAAGCTGGAAGCTGAATTAAGCGCACTTGAACAACAAAAAGAGGCAGCCGCAGCTGAAGCACAAGCTGAAGCATTAGAAGCAGCTGAATATCAAGAGAATTCAGTTAAGTCTGGTTCATCTTCACATGAGGTCTTCCAAGAGGAAATTGCAACACGCATAAAAGAGTATGTTGCAGCACAAACTGAACTGCACCGAAAAAGCATTCCAGTGTCTCTCCCCGATCCAGCACATGACGCAGCAATGTCTGAAGAGAGTTATATTACATGGCATCCTTTGTCAGCGATAGGCCCGAATGAGGATGATGTACATGAACAGGGCGAGGCCCCCAGCAGACCACCTGGCCACAACAAGCCATCGAATCGAAGCGCACCTCATATTGGAAACCAAACAAATTCAAATCGAGACAGTGGACGTCATGAAGTGCCAAAGAAAGCGCATTTCCCTCAGAAACCAGCACTAAGCACAATGGCGCCACCATACTTTCCTCGTAATGTCCCATCAACTTCAAGTGTGGCACCTGAAACAGAACACCTAGCATGATATCTGGCTCGCCGCGATCTAGTGAGTACCAGCCTCTACCAATTCGATGACAAACCCGAAAATTACATGGCGTGGCAGTCATCATTCAATAATGCCACTGTAGGCCTGGGACTCACATGCACTGAAATCTTGAATCTGCTCATTAAGTGGCTCGGGCCAGAGTCAGTCAAACACATTAAACGTATTCGCTCTGTGCATGTAGGGCGCCCAGACGTAGCACTACAAAAGGCCTGGGAGCACCTCTGGCAGTGTTATGCTGCGCCCGAAGTAATGGAGAAGTCACTGTTTAAACGACTGGACGAATTCCCAAAAATATTGACAAAAGATTACGGGAAACTGAGGGACCTAGGCGATCTCCTTATGGAACTGCAAGGTGCTAGAGAAGAAGGTTACCTCACAGGATTGGCATACCTGGATACAGCCAGGGGAATTGGGCCCATTGTTGAAAAACTTCCCTATGGGCTTCAGGAGAAATGGCTTGCAATTGGCTCAAGGTTTAAAGAAAAAAACAATGGCTATTTCCCTCCATTTGATGTCTTTGCTGATTTTATCTGTCATGAAGCACAGAGAAGGAACGATCCCAGCTTCATTCTTTCATCTGGCAACAGCAAAGCAGCTTTATGCAACTTTGGGAGTAAGATATCTGTTCAGAAGACAGAGGTTTTTTCAGGTAAAGATCCACCTGCAGATATACCTAAGAAAAAAGCTGAAGGGACAGAGAAAATTTGTCCCATTCACAACAAACCACATGCGCTGAGGAAATGCAGAGCGTTCAGAGGAAAGACACTTGAGGAGAGGAAGAGCATTCTCAAGGACAACGGGATGTGTTTCAAATGCTGCATGTCTGCTAGCCATCTCGCTAAAGACTGTAAGGTAACTCTGAAGTGCAGAGAGTGTGGCAGCGACCGTCATCATGCCGCCATGCACCCACGTCCTCCACCTCAAGTTGCGAAAGGGCCTCCACCACCATCAGACAATGGTGGGGAGGAAGACGTGCCAGCTGGTGACAGCACAGTCATCAATTCTAGCTGCACACGGGTTTGTGGTCCAGGCCGAACAGTAAGATCCTGCTCGAAGATCTGTCTGGTTCGAGTATATCCCCAAGGTCAACGCGAGAAGGCAACTAACATGTACGTAATTTTGGATGACCAAAGTAATCGTTCATTGGTTAGATCCGACTTCTTTGAGCTATTTAACATCAAAGGCCAGTCATTCCCTTACTTACTCAAGACCTGTGCGGGGCTGGTGGAGACGTCAGGCTGGAAGGCTGAAGGGTTTCAAGTCGAATCTCTGGATGGGCAAACCAGCCTACCACTTCCGCCTCTAATTGAGTGTAATGAAATACTCAATGATCGCTCTGAAATACCGACACCTGACGCAGCCCGCCACCATCCACACCTTAGAACTGTAGTGCCTTACATACCTGAGCTTGACCACAATGCGGAGATACTTATCCTGCTTGGCAGAGATCTCGTCAGAGTCTATAAAGTCTGGCAGCAAGTGAGCGGACCTCCAGACGCTCCTTTCGCACAAAAATTGGAACTAGGATGGGTGCTTGTCAGGGATGTGTGTTTAGGGAGTGCACATAGACCAGTTGTGGGGACATTCAAGACCAATGTGCTGGAGAATGGCCGTCCCTCTATCCTCACACCCTGCAAAGGTTCCATAAAGCTGACTCAGACCGTGTCTCATGGCGGGGAGCAGAGGAGTAAGTCCACAAAATCATCACTGGACACCCTTGGACAGAAAGTGTTCAGTGAGACTGAGTATGACAATAGACCTGCCCCGTCTATTGAGGACACCATCTTCCTGGAGATCAGTTCACACACCATCTTCCTGGAGATCAGAAGTTTACAGAGACAAGTCAAATAACTGGGTTGCTCCGTTACCTTTTAGGGTCCCTCGACAGCATTTATCCAACAACCGCGAACAAGTATACACTCGCTTTACTGCTCTGGAGAAGACGCTACGAAGGAAACAGGAGATGAAAGACCAGTTCCTGGAATTCATGAAGAAGATATTTGAGAAGAAGCATGCAGAAGTGGCTCCGCCACTAGAAGACAATGAAGAGTGTTGGTACCTGCCAACTTTCGGAGTCTACCACCCACAAAAGCCTGGGAACATTCGCGTGGTATTCAACTCTACTGCAAAGTATTCAGGAACATCTTTGAACGACGTTCTTCTCACAGGACCGGACCTCAATAACTCACTTATGGGGGTGCTGATCCGCTTTCGGAAGGAACAGGTTGCAGTGATTGTCGATATACAGCAGATGTTCCACTGCTTCCTTGTTCGCAGCGACCATAGGAACTATTTGCGGTTCTTGTGGTATAGGGACAATGACATGTCTAAGGACATCATCGACTATAGAATGAGGGTCCACGTTTTTGGCAACAGTCCATCCCTGTCTGTGACCATCTACGGTCTTAGGAGAGCCATCCAAGAAGGTGTGCACAGACATGGAATGGACACTGTCCAGTTTGTGGAATGTCATTTTTACGTCGATGACGGGCTCATTAGCCTACCCACTGATGCTGATGCCATCAGCCTCCTGTGTAGAACACAGGCCTCCCTCAGTGAATCAAACTTGAGGCTGCATAAGTTCGCTTCAAATAGCGATGTCGTCCTGCAAGCCTTTGCACCAGAAGACAGGGCAGTCCTGAAGGACCTTGACTTCAGCGGTGAAGCTACACCTGTGCAACGCAGCTTGGGACTATTGTGGGAGACCACAATAGACACGTTCACATTTGCTGTCTCACAAGAGAAGAAGGCCTTCACTCACAGAGGAGTGTTGTCTATGGTGAACAGCATCTTTGATCCACTGGGCATGGTCGCACTAGTGACCATAGAAGGCAAAAGTCTGCTGAGGGAACTCAGTGTCGACATGTGTGACTGGGATGCACCGCTTCCAGAACAAAAGCTGAAACAATGGGAATCATGGCGAGAGTCATTGCATGATTTAAGCAAGCTGCACATTCCACGTGCATACATTGCGACATCACTCTCCAAGGCTGAGCACACAGAGCTATGTGTGTTTTCTGATGCAAGCACCAAGGCCATTGGAGTGGTGGCGTATCTGAAGACCACGCAAGCTGATGGAGAAATCCAAGTAGGATTCATCTTAGGGAAAGCTAAGCTGGCTCCACAATCGGAACCAACTATCCCTCGGCTAGAGCTGTGTGCCACAGTATTAGCCGTAGAAGTCGCTGAACTCATACAAGATGAGTTGGACATGAAACCCGATGCGGTCAAGTTCTATTGTGACAGCAAGGTAGTGCTGGGATATATTTACAATCAGACCAAACGCTTTTATATCTACGTTCACAATCGAGTTCGTAGAATACGTCAGTTCACAACACCTGATCAGTGGTACTATGTCAGTACAGAAGACAACCCCGCAGACCACGTATCGCGAGCAGTTCCTGCGACGCAACTGGCACAGACCACATGGTTCACGGGACCGGATTTTCTGTATAAACCGAGTCCACCTGATGAAGACTCAAGGGAAGTCTTTGAACTTCTAAACCCGGAATCAGATGTGGAGATACGTCCTGAAGTGAGCAGCCTTTTGACTCCGAGTCAAAACAGAGGCCTCAATGCCATTTTCAGCGGTTTTCATCAATGCGCTCTCTCACTAGGGCGATTGCTCTACTCGTCCACATCGCTAGATCTTACAAGAACAAGTCTAGTCAGTGCAAGGGATGGCACTACTGCAACTTCCCGCACACTCCGGATGAGTTGTCTCAAGCCAGACATATTATCGTCAGAGCACCGCAGGAAGATGCCTACTTTAAGGAATTCACAGCACTTGAAAGTGGAAAAGCTGTAGCCAAGGACAGTTCTCTTCAGAAGCTCAGACCTGTTCTTGAAGGAGATCTGATTCGCGTTGGCGGCAGACTTAAACATGCTGACTTGAGCAGTCCGGAAAAGAATCCTATCATCTTGCCCAAGAACAGTCATGTTTCCCTGCTGCTAGTGCGACAGTGTCATGAGGATGTTAAGCATCAAGGACGACACTTCACAGAAGGGGCCCTGAGAGCTGCTGGCTTTTGGGTCATAGGTGGAAAACGGCTTATTGCTTCGGAGCTGTACAAGTGTGTTGTGTGCCGGAAGTTACGCAGCAGAACAGAGGAACAACTTATGGCCAACTTACCTCCGGAACGGCTACACACATGCCCACCCTTCACTTATGTAGGAGTGGACGTGTTCGGACCTTGGCCAGTCATCTCAAGGCGCACTCGAGGTGGACAGGCCCAAAGCAAGAGATGGGCGATGCTCTTCTGCTGCATGAGCTCCCGAGCCGTGCATATTGAGCTCATTGACTCCTTGGACACCTCCAGTTGTGTCAATGCACTTAGGTGATTCTTCGCGATAAGGGGACCTGCTAAGCAAATAAGAGCAGACTGTGGAACAAACTTCGTTGCTGCTGCAAAGGAACTGGGACTCAGTCAAAACACTTCAGTCCAGCAGTTCTTGAGCCAGCGAGGATGTTCATGGGTGTTCAACCCACCTCACTCATCACACATGGGAGGGTCATGGGAACGTTTAATAGGCCTCTCAAGAAGGATCCTGGATGCAATCCTGTTGCAGGAGAATGTCCAGCTTACCCATGATGTCTTAAACACCCTCATGGCAGAGGTGGTTGCAATACTCAATGCCAGACCCCTCGTTCCAGTCTCTACTGACACAGAGTCACCCTTCGTGTTGTCCCCTGCGATGATTCTCACCCAGAAGGTGGGAGTTACTCCACCACATGGGGAATTCATGGGAAAGGATCTTCTCAGCAGACAATGGAGACAGGTGCAAGCACTTGCCGACTGTTTCTGGCATCGCTGGTGACAGGAGTACCTTCCCATTCTGCAAACCCGATGAAAGTGGAGAGAGACACGACAGGATGTGAAGGAAGGGGACATTATGCTCCTGAAGGACAGTCAAGTTGCACGTAATGCTTGGCCAATGGCAAGGATTACAGCAGTCATCCCTGGCAGGGACGGCAGAGTAAGGAAGGTCGAGCTGAAGACAGCGGGCAAAGAATCCAAGCTGTTCCAGAGACCGGTGTCAGAAGTAGTTCTTCTGCTGCCAGAGGACTGAATTTTAGGCCATTTATTGCTTAATAGTGACCTTTAAGGTCAGACGGGGAGTGTGCTGCCTTCAGGCAGATATAAAACATTTTGGGACTTTTATTCAATGTGTAATTCATGTAACAGGAAGGCAGACTTTTATTTTGATGTCATAGAGTTGGAAACAGGAAATGGGAAGTTAGTTGGAGCAAGGCAAGCTGGTGTTAACAGGCTGTGGAAAGGGCTCCTGTGGAATTGCTGAATCATTTGCCCCAGCAGAAGCATCACTTGTATGTATTCCTTTGTTAATGTTGTTAGTCTTGTTGTAATTGATAATTTTATAGTTTATGTCGAATTCATGCAGTTAAAAACAGTTAAAAAGTAAATGGTGAAAGAATACCGGTAGATAAAAACGATTTTTTGGATATGTTAAAATGTGGTGGCACGGTGGTGTAGTGGTTAGCGCTGTCGCCTCACAGCAAGAAGGTCCTGGGTTCGAGCCCCGGGGCCGGCGAGGGCCTTTCTGTGTGGAGTTTGGATGTTCTCCCCGTGTCCGCGTGGGTTTCCTCCGGGTGCTCCGGTTTCCCCCACAGTCCAAAGACATGCAGGTTAGGTTAACCGGTGACTCTAAATTGACCGTAGGTGTGAATGTGAGTGTGAATGGTTGTCTGTGTCTATGGCCCAATCCCAATTCTAATTTCTACCCCTACCCCTCCGCCTTCCCCTTGGCCCTTCCCCTTGAAACTGAGCTACAAGGGATAGGGCTTGAAATTCAACCCTTACGTATTGGGATAGCCCTTCAACGATCGCATGTGTCATCGCGTACCTCCGTCAGCGTTTACGTTAGCAAAACGCGACCAAATGCGTCATTGGCTGCGACCAGCCGCTACAGTCAGAGCCAGAGATCTCTGCTGGCAGGGTGTGATTTGTTAACTAACACCACTGAATGGGATATCTTTGGCGCTTCGTGCACCACATCCGACAGAATGAGGTGTCAGAACACTCATGTAAACAATAAAAGCGAGAATAACAGAACAAAACGTACACAGTCAAGCAACCGAAAACAATACTCACTCCCAAAGCTTTTTAGCAGCAGCTTGGATTTCAGAAATCGCTGCTCATTCTCAGCTCAAAAGCGAATCAAGCGGCGTGTTTCCTCTGGATAACAACTTAAAACACGTAAATAATGGAGAAAATACATTTATGACAATCTTTCGCCGCGGGAACCGCCATCTTTCTGAAATCCGCATGAAATCTCGCTGAAATCCGCATGGCATTGTGGGAAATCACTCAAACCCCTTCGTTCGGAGTCAGCTCCTGGAAAATCTCCGTTTGGAGGGGTACAGAAGCCCTACCCCTTCCCCTCCCCCTCCGCGTTAACTGGGATTGGGATACCCCTACCCCTTCACGTGAACGCGCAAAATGGAGGGGAAGGGCCAAGGGGTTGGTCCAAGGGGTGAAATGGGATTCGGCCTATGTGTCAGCCCTGTGATGACCTGGCGACTTGTCCAGGGTGTACCTCGCCTTTCGCCCATAGTCAGCTGGGATAGGCTCCAGCTTGCCTGGGACCCTGTAGAAGGATAAAGCGGCTAGAGATAATGAGATGAGATGAGATGTTAAAATGTTAGCTAAATGTTAGCTATAGCTGAGTTTAGGCACTGCAGTTAACAGTGAACGTCAAGGTCATTAGTTTAGCTTGCCTAGTTTATGTAAGTTAACTATCTTAGTCTGTATAGAAACATGATAGAACCTAATTATTTTCTTGATTGTTTTATTTTTTAGTTTCACTTTCCTGAAGTTTGTGATTTGGATTCTACATGTAAAGGATTTTTAATAAAGACTTTCCATCACGAATAAAGGAAAGTTTAGCTCACTGTCTAGCTGGGTTATCACACCTTAGTGAGGATAGTACATGGGTTCTCTTTATCTACTTTTAGGACTTGTGTGAAAATCTGATGATGTTTTAGGTCATATTTATGCAGAAATATAGAAAATTCTAAAGGGTTCACAAACTTTCAAGCACCACTGTACATACATATACACACACACACACACACACACACACACATACACATACATACACACACCATAAATAAAAATACATGGTTCATATTTTAGGTTCTTCAAAGTAGCCACCACTTACCTTGATGATGCTTTTGCACACTATTGACACTATTGGCATTGTCTTAACCAGCTTCATGAGGGTAGTCACCTGGAATGCTTTTCAATTAACAGGTATGCCTTATCAAAAGCTAATTAGTGAAACTTCTTGCCTTCTTAATGTGTTTGAGACCATCAAACAGTAAATAAATAATAAAAATACAGTAAACAGCCATATTCAACAACTGTAGTAATCCATATTATGTCAAGAACCACTCAACTAAGTAAAGGGTTAACATCCGAGTTAACATCCGTTTGCGCTGTAAGATGGCCACATCGATGAGAGCCAACAATGTGCAATTACTGGTAATCATACACATCACTTTCTCCAATGTGCAATCCCGGTGCTTGTGCCCCCCCCCCCCCCCCCCCACACACACACACACACACACACACATGCACACTCCCCCCCCCCTGAGATAATGCATGCAGATACTTAGATATGACACGTAATTATTTCAATTGTATTTTGATTTTATATTTATGACTTTTAATTTTTATATTGCTGTACTGTTAAACTCCTGTAGGGCTCCAATGCTGTGTATGTACGGTCCGTCTAAGAACTACAACACAGTCCCTTTAAGGACTACAACTCCCATCAGCCAACTTCCGCGTTGATCTATGTCACGCGTGGGTGGGATCATCTACGTCACATCCTCCAGGAAAGCATAAGTGACCCGGAAACTCCTAGCTCTTCCTCTTTTTGGTGCCGTGAATTCAACACGGACACAAGGAGGACTTCTCTCTCTCTCGTCTGGATCCCAAGCCATCTAGACAAAGAGATACCCTGCACCAGAAAACCAGATAAAGATGTCTTTCTCCCGAGAATACGATTCAACACGGTTTTTCCTTTACCCTTGGCCACGGTAGAACCATTTAAATCATGCTATCTCTCTCTCGGTTGAGTTACAACCAGTTTTTATTTATATTATCAAGTACATACAAACTGCAGCCCAAGCAGAAGCGACCGGATCCGGATTTTAATTCTCTGTGCACATTGTCTGATCAGAGACTTTCTTTTTCATCACGAGCGACCACGCGTTGGACCAAGAAATTCTCTGCGCCTCACTGAGGCCTTCACAACAGTGAAAACTCCAAAAGTCTCGGAACATGTCTCCATAATCTTGCTATAAACAAGGTATTGGAGTAGATTGGCATTTGGGCATAAAAGCTAGTCTTAGGAATTTGCTTTTATTTAAGTAGTGTGAATTTAAACTCAGGAACTGTAAGTGTGCACACTGATTTTTGTGCATGCAGAGAATTTCTTGGTCCGACACGTGGTCGCCCGTGATGAAAAAGAAAGTCTCACTGTACATACATACACACACACACACACACACACACACACACCATAAATAAAAATACATGGTTCATATTTTAGGTTCTTCAAAGTAGCCACCACTTGCCTTTGATGATGCTTTTGCACACTATTGACACTATTGGCATTGTCTTAACCAGCTTCATGAGGGTAGTCACCTGGAATGCTTTTCAATTAACAGTTATTGTTACGGACCCATGGGGCTCCTCCCCACCTGCTGTGGTAACGAGACTTCTACAGGTGCTGCGCGAGTTGCTGATTGCCGGGCGCGGAGATCAGCTGCATCTGATGGCCTTCAGGGCTTTTAAAAGAACATCAGAAGAGGTGAAGGGGGGCCGCCACCTTCTCCTCTCTCTTGCACCTTTTGGGACACTTTTATTTTCTTCACACAACCCTTCACATTTTGCACACTTTCATTTACACTCACACACTTTACTTTCAATATTTTGTTATATATTTTATCTTCAACAAATTAAGTAAAACTTTATTCCGCGTTTGGTCTTCCCTTTTCTGGTACGTGGGCCGTTGGGGCAGAGCGTAACAGAATTGGGGGCTTGTCCGGGAGTTGAAACGCTGGTAGGCTAATTAGTGTTTTCTCGCCGACTAGGCTCTGTGTTGTATTCATTGCCTCGGCATTGGTAATTAAGAGTTTTGCAAGTCAGGTCCTCCGAAGTTGTGGACTGATTTGGAAAGTGCTGTATCTGGCAAGTTAGAGTTACGATACAGTTGATAGAGTTTATTGGGAAGACGTAAGCGGATTAAGTAAGATTTGATTTCAGTTTTGAAATTTTGTTGTGGTGCGGGAGATGAGATTTTTTTTTTCATCTGTGCCTTGGAGGTTTCTGAGCCAGGCAGAAGAAGCGGCGGTGCCTAATTGGTTGGTAAGTGTGGGTCTGCGCTGCGTTTACAAGATTGAGTTAAGTGATGACGTCTTTGATAATTAATTTGGGAGTTTGCCAATATCTGCATGGTTTGTTATTTTAGTTTATGTTAGTTTGTTGTTTTTGTGCTTACCCTGGACGGAGGGCACTGTCGTGGATGTCCTGCTTTAACGGCATTTTGTCGGGGGAGTAGGCTCCGCTGATATTGTGTAATAAAGATCTCTGTCCTCGGGGTTCGCACGAGAAGAGGATTACCATGTCTTGCAGGGCAACTCCATTTGGCTCGTCTTGATGTGCAGCATAATGGCCGCACTTGCATGAAGAAAAAGTAAATTTGATTTTGTTTTGTTTGGGGTATTTGTAGTTACAAAAAAAAAAAACTAGTCTGTAAATGTATGGCTATTTTGGATGAATTTTTTGCTGCGCCATCAGTGGAGGTTTTGAATAAGTTGACCAAAGACCAGTTGCGTCAAGTGTGCCAGTATTATAATTTTGATTTGGGGTTACCCAAAGCGGCAAAGTTGGCCGAGTTACAAGCATCAGTCCAAGCAGAGTTAGTTGTTAGAGATATTCTCCCATCACCATTATCTGGCGCCATGGAAGAGTTAGAGCATGGGGAAAAGTCAACACCTCTCTTAAAGGAGGTGACATGCATTCTTTCTTTTGAGCAACAAAAAGAGCTAATTGAAATGCAGCAGAGAGAAAGGGAGGCTGAACGTAAAGAAAGAGAAGCTCAGCGTGAATATGAACTAGAAAAAATGAAATATGAACGTGAGGTGACATTGGAACGGTTAAGACTGGTAGCCGAAGGTAAATTGTCATCTGAGGAGGGTAATGCTTCATGGGGGTCAGGGCGCCCTCCCGACATATCCAATATGGTAAAATTGCTTCCCAAATTTAATGAGAAGGACCCAGACATTTTCTTTTTTTTTTGTTTGAGAATGTGGCTGTTGACCGTGGCTGGTCTGAGTCCGAAAAAACGTTATTGCTTCAAAGTGTACTTGTAGATAAAGCACAAGAAGCATTTGTTGCTTTGTCAGCTACTGACCGAAAACAATATGAGAAAGTGAAAAAAGCTGTGCTTAAAGCGTACGAGTTAGACTACGTTCAGACTGCACCCTGAAACGACCCATATCCGATTTTTTTGCCCATATGCGACCTGTATCCGATTTGTTATTGACAATCTGAATGACACAGATCCGATTTTTTTCACATGCGACCCAGGCCGCTTGGATATGTGGTCCTAATTCCGATGCATATCCGTTATTTTCACATGCGACTGCAGTCTGACCGGACAGGTCGCATTCATGCGACCTACACGTCATCAACAAGAGACAAACGTCACTATTCTGCATTGGCTAATCCTGCCTCTTTGGTGGAAAACAACAACATTTGTACAGTTTTCAGAATTTAAATAGACTTTTATAGAATTGATCAAGTTAATGGTGGATTTGGTAGGGACCTGGATGTTGATCTGTTAGCCTGATTAAATAAAACAGTTTCTATAACTGATTTATAACTTAAACCATCCTGTATTACAAGATTATAAGATTGTTCTGGAAATTTCCAGTAATTTGACACCTTCGGTCTCATTAGTCTGCTGCCCACATTAATCAGATTATTGTGTGAGTTCCGCTGCCGCCACAAAAACCACATCGCCAGGTCTCTCCTCATCTCCATTCTTTACTTGCAAACTTGAAGAGTGCACTTTTTTTTGTTTACGTATTACGTAGATGTGCTTATTATGTGCCAATTTGCGCATGCGGGACACTTTTGGGTCGTTTTCCGTTCATATTGGAGATCGCATACAAGTCTCATATAATTGGTAATGTGAACGGCCTAACAAAAAAATCGGATTTCACAACAAATCGGATATGGGTCGTTTCAGGTTGCAGTCTGAACGTAGTGTTAGTTCCTGAAGCTTATCGTTTGTGATTTCGCAGCTGGAGAAAAGGAGATAAACAGACTTATACAGAGGTGGCCAGGGAGTTGACCACTTACTTTAATCGGTGGTGCTCTGCAGTGGGTGTCACTAACAATTGTCTAACCTGATTGTCTTGGAACAATTTAGGAACATCCTCCCTGAGCGCATCGTTACTTACATTGCTGAGCGCAATTTAAAAACGGCTGCTGAAGCCGCATCTGTGGCCGACGATTTCGCTTTGATACATAAGAATAGTTTCAGAGAACACAATACAGGCAGGAGTTACCATGAGCAGCATTTCGGACACTTTAACAGAAATTCGGGGTCTTCTCCACCACATTCATTTAGTTCATACACTAAAAATAGAATGGACCCAAATGCCAATCGGTCGTACTCCAATAAGAGCACAGTGAATTTTCATAAAGATTCTTTTGTTTCTACATCTGTTGTTCTGAGTAAGGATGGGAATGTGGGCCATTACTGTCTGGATAAGGGGCACTGTCCAGTTTTAAAAGGGAAGAGTCTGAAAAATATGAATGATTCAGTTAAGGGGGTTAACCTGGCTGTATCTGAATCGAGTGTACATTCTAAAACTCGGACCAAGAAATTCTCTGCGCCTCACTGAGGCCTTCACAACGGTGAAAACTCCAAAAGTCTTGGAACATGTCTCCATAATCTTGCTATAAACAAGGTACTGGAGTAGATTGGCATTTGGGCATAAAAGCTAGTCTTAAGAATTTGCTTTTATTTAAGTAGTTTGAATTTAAACTCAGGAACTGTAAGTGTGCACACTGATTTTTGTGTTCCATAATTGTTCTATGATCTCTGTTTTGTTTAATAGATAGGTTGCATGCTCTTTCTCTTTCTAACACTTTAATTTCATTAATTACACGTATCTTGACCGCATTAAGATTTCAGTGGATTTAGTACTGTTATAAGCTAGTGAAATTAGCCTATGGCTGTCTTTTGTCCCATTAGCATCCAGAGCTAACTGCATTGTCTCAAGGGACTGTAAGGCCTTACCACGTGGTCACCCTCCCCCACACCTTAGATAACATTCTTTTGTCTTAACTCCACAAGGTAAGATCCTTGGGCCTTAGCTAGCCACACGGCTAATTCTTTTGTCTTGTTAGCAAGCTAGACTAACCTTTTGTTTACCACAAACACACCTTAGCTAGCAATCCATGCTAACTTTTGCTTAGGCCACACAAACACGCCTTAGCTAGCATTCCTTTGTCTTAGCTAGCGACACAAGGCTAATCTGTGCCTCCATACATGGTCAACACATCTCAATTAGCAACCAAAGCTAACTCTCTTGTGTTACTCAGAAACACATGGTCACCAGGCCTCACACACACAAACACACCTTAATTAGCACACAAAGCTAATCTTTTGTCTTCACCAAACACACACACACCTCATCAAGTATATATCATATTTGTATATATTTCCACTGTTATTATTCATTTTTATCTTTGTTATAATAAATTCAGGCGGCACGGTGGTGTAGTGGTTAGCGCTGTCGCCTCACAGCAAGAAGGTCCTGGGTTCGAGCCCCGGGGCCGGCGAGGGCCTTTCTGTGTGGAGTTTGCATGTTCTCCCCGTGTCCGCGTGGGTTTCCTCCGGGTGCTCCGGTTTCCCCCACAGTCCAAAGACATGCAGGTTAGGTTAACTGGTGGCTCTAAATTGACCATAGGTGTGAATGTGAGTGTGAATGGTTGTCTGTGTCTATGTGTCAGCCCTGTGATGACCTGGCAACTTGTCCAGGGTGTACCCCGCCTTTCGCCCATAGTCAGCTGGGATAGGCTCCAGCTTGCCTGCGACCCTGTAGAAGGATAAAGCGGCTAGAGATAATGAGATGAGATAATAAATTCATTTATTATTGAAACTGTGTTTTAGTTGTTGTTTCAATACTTTTGAAGTCATCCAATCTCAAAAGAATTCAAAGGTGCATATGATTTATGTAATATGGTAAGTGATCATAATAATTTGGAATATGCCATAATTTAGCTTTTTGGTAATTTATTATTAAGCACCAAAATTAATGGTATTAATTAATGAGACTGATCTAATGAGACTATTCCATGAGTGATTTAATAAGATTGAGACTGATTCAATGAAGATGATTCAATGAGACTGATTCAATGGTATGATTCAAATGAGACTGATTCAATTTTAATTATTAACCTTCAGATTTAATGAGATTGATCATTCAATTACCCAATTGAACCTACAGCTGAGAGACTTGTTTCTGTTTCTTCTCTCGTTCAACACATTTCATTGTAATGTTGACCCTGTGTTAACATACATACTGTATGACAAATAAAACTGAACTAAAGAGAAACGACAGTCCGTCATTACTTTACAACATGAAGTGTCTTAATTAAAATAATAATCATAATTATAAAAAAAATAAACACCATGGATTTAGATGGTGTGTCCAAACGTCCAAACTGTAGACCATTAAATTATGTCCAGGACTTTTCATTTTACATCATTTGATTGAAATTGTATCAATGCATATATTTCTAAATATATTCTTTACTTACTTTACAGGATTTTTATTAATATATACTGTATAGCAAGGAACATATCCTTGGACATCTTGTACTTAGAGAATAAAATATTCTGATTTCTATAGGACTGGGGTGACTGGAGAACATGACATTGTGTGTACCGTCATAGCAGAAGCCGTGGACACAGGGGTTTGAGATGCACTCGTCAATGTTGAGCTCACAGTGGGGTCCAGTGAAGCCTCGGAGGCAGTGGCAGTGGAATCCCAAAGGGAAGTCATCGGAGTCAACTTCTTCCACACACTCAGCCCCATTCTCACATGGATTATTTGCTTCACATGGAAGGAACTCACAGTGTATGCCTGGATGTAAGAGCAGTGGGGTGTAAAGCAAATGATGCAAGCTTGTAAGTAAACAAATAAGGTGGACTTTCAAAAGTTCAGGCAAATACTAAGCTACCTTAAATTTTGCGAGATATATTTTTGGGAAGAAACTTAGTTCAGGCCCTTTGAAATATGTAGTTAAATACAATTTTAACTGTCATTGTTTTTTTTTTTTTCTATTACATTTATTTTTACACCAAATGAATGAATGAATGAATGAATGTGGGTCCATCATGCAAAAACACATTTTAACTCCAAATATAAGGCCTCCGGAGCAGATGCACTATAATCTAAGATCATAAAAATTTACTTTCTTAATTCATGTTACAAATAACACATTTTCCCCAAACAAAGAATCAAATGAAAAAACAAATACTAGATGCAGCAATGGGGTATGGGAAACCAGACAACCTCTGAGGCAAAGATTCTCAGATGTTTCCTTGTGAGGGACACCTTTTAAATATATCCACAGGACAGGATCCCCCTATCTCATCTCATTATCTCTAGCTGCTTTATCCTGTTCTACAGGGTCGCAGGCAAGCTGGAGCCTATCCCAGCTGACTATGGGCGAAAGGCAGGGTACACCCTGGGAAAGTCGCCAAGTCATCACAGGGCTGACACACAGACACAGACAACTATTCACACTCACACCTACAGTCAATTTAGAGTCACCAGTTAACCTAACCTGCATGTCTTTGGACTGTGGGGGAAACCAGAGCACCTGGAGGAAACCCACGCGGACACGGGGAGAACATCCAAACTCCACACAGAAAGGCCTTCGTCGGCCATGGGGCTCGAACCCGGACCTTCTTGCTGTGAGGCGACAGCGCTAACCACTACACCACCGTGCCGCCCTGGATCCCCCTGTGTACACCTTTAATTTATAAACAAGCTAGTAAAAGTCAACACCTTATTTAAATGTGGATAGTAATGTTTAGACTATGTGTTTGTGCCAGAAATGTTTTTGTACTACTTTCTTTCTTTCAACTTTTCATTCATTGAGGCAAATTTTTATTAAAATTGTCATTAGACTCCAGATGATATTAATTATAGGCATACTAACACTCAGTGCTGTGCTTCCACCACAGCAACAACAGGAGGAGATCCTGGGCCACCTGTCTATGCTGCAAAGGGCCCCTGGGGTCCCTTGAACCCACTTTGGGAACCATGGCTCCAAGAGATAGATTAGTCTGCATCTTAAAATGCCTACTGTATTATGTAGACTTTTACACAAGAAAAGCCTGAATTCAATAAAGTGAATCATTATTTCTACCCCATGTTACATGATCCCATTCCACCACATTCCAATGCAACTCCAGTGTGACTGAGATCTGATTTGTGACATATCCTACTGGAGGTAGCCAGGAAAAGATGGAGAGGAAAAGCTTCTCAGGAAAACTGCAGCAATAAAGGAATGCACATAACATAGGTAGTTTGTGACAATTAATTGATGCGACAATTGGTATTAAGCAGTGTACTGTGCAGCAAGAAAACATTCACCACATAATTACTCCAACAGCAGCAGTTTAAATTTGTGAGACAAGGCAGGCCGGATCCATGGTTACATCAGAATCTGACCACACTATATACATGTGGTAGCAGAGACTGAAATCCATCCAGTGGTGCTGACTTTCTTTATTTTTTCTTTATTTTTATTTTTGGTTAGTCGATGTATAATGTCTGAGTTTCTTGTCTTGTGCTAACAAGAGTGAAACCTGGTCTTTTGTTGCTGCAGACCATCCACTTCAACGTTTAACTTATTTTGTGTTCAAATCTTCACATCACTGTTGCAACACAGATATTTGAATTACTGCCACATCGTCTTCCTGCCATCTTGCACCAGTATGACTATTCTCTGATCTCATTCTTAATGGATTCCTCCAGCAGATTTATTCTCAAACTTATTTTATGTAAAATTAATAATAGATTTCAAAAATCAAACTTTCATTTTTGGAGACCAAAGAGTATTCGAGCAAAATGAATTTTTTAAAAAAAAGATCAGATGGGCTTCCTGCAGTGGTGATGTACGTGATGACGTCAGGTATTGATCACTTGGAGCAACTCAGCTGTTTATATTCTCAGTTTACATCATACTAGTTTTGCAAGTTTTACAAGCATTTTTTACCAAATTTATCAGTTTTTAAATAAGTATGCCTCATTGTGTAGCATTTCAGTGCCGCAATGATGCGAAACAGAAAGCACAAGCTGGAACTAGACTGCATTTCTACAGAGAAAATGCAAAACGTGCTTGTTCAGCTGTGGCAAACTGTCACCAACAGAAACTGGATCAGACATGAGACTTCGCGCTGCAAAATCTTTTACATGATTTACAGATCGTGTGTGTGTGTGTGTGGTGGGATCAGGACACTTCATTCAATGATCATTTTGGATGCCATTTCGTCCAATAGTTGAGACATTTCATCCAATGCTTTTTTCATACGGACTATCAATTATTTTACAACCCCGATTCCAAAAAAGTTGGGACAAAGTACAAATTGTAAATAAAAACGGAATGCAATGATGTGGAAGTTTCAAAATTCCATATTTTATTCAGAATAGAACATAGATGACATATCAAATGTTTAAACTGAGAAAATGTATCATTTAAAGAGAAAAATTAGGTGATTTTAAATTTCATGACAACAACACATCTCAAAAAAGTTGGGACAAGGCCATGTTTACCACTGTGAGACATCCCCTTTTCTCTTTACAACAGTCTGTAAACGTCTGGGGACTGAGGAGACAAGTTGCTCAAGTTTAGGGAGAGGAATGTTAACCCATTCTTGTCTAATGTAGGATTCTAGTTGCTCAACTGTCTTAGGTCTTTTTTGTCATATCTTCTATTTTATGATGTGCCAAATGTTTTCTATGGGTGAAAGATCTGGACTGCAGGCTGGCCAGTTCAGTACCTGGACCCTTCTTCTACACAGCCATGATGCTGTAATTGATGCAGTATGTGGTTTGGCATTGTCATGTTGGAAAATGCAAGGTCTTCCCTGAAAGAGACATCGTCTGGATGGGAGCATATGTTGCTCTAGAACCTGGATATACCTTTCAGCATTGATGGTGTCTTTCCAGATGTGTAAGCTGCCCATGCCACATGCACTAATGCAACCCCATACCATCAGAGATGCAGACTTCTGAACTGAGCACTGATAACAACTTGGGTCTTCCTTCTCCTCTTTAATCTGAATGACATGGCGTCCCTGATTTCCATAAAGAACTTCAAATTTTGATTCGTCTGAACACAGAACAGCTTTCCACTTTGCCACAGTCCATTTTAAATGAGCCTTGGCCCAGAGAAGACATCTGCGCTTCTGGATCATGTTAAGATACGGCTTCTTCTTTGAACTATAGAGTTTTAGCTGGCAACAGTGGATGGCACAGTGAATTGTGTTCACAGATAATGTTCTCTGGAAATATTCCTGAGCCCGTTATGTGATTTCCAATACAGAAGCATGCCTGTATGTGATGCAGTGCCGTCTAAGGGCCCGAAGATCACGGGCACCCAGTATGGTTTTCTGGCCTTGACCCTTACACACAGAGATTCTTCCAGATTCTCTGAATCTTTTGATGATATTATGCACTGTAGATGATGATATGTTCAAACTCTTTGCAATTTTACACTGTCGAACTCCTTTCTGATATTGCTCCACTATTTGTTGGCGCAGAATTAGGGGGATTGGTGATCCTCTTCCCATCTTTACTTCTAAGAGCCACTGCCACTCCAAAATGCTCTTTTTATACCCAGTCATGTTAATGACCTATTGCCAATTGACCTAATGAGTTTCAATTTGGTCCTCCAGCTGTTCCTTTTTTGTACCTTGAATTTTCCAGCCTCTTATTGCCCCTGTCCCAACTTTTTTTGAGATGTGTTGCTGTCATGAAATTTCAAATGAGCCAATATTTGGCATGAAATTTCAAAATGTCTCACTTTTGACATTTGATATGTTGTCTATGCTCTTTTGTGAATATCAGTTTTTGAGATTTGTAAATTATTGCATTCCATTTTTATTTACAATTTGTACTTTGTCCCAACTTTTTTGGAATCGGGGTTGTATAGGTGGTAACAATATGTGTGACAAGATCAAGACAGTTCACCAAAACCCTAATGGATAATAATCGATCAAGGACCATGACATCGCCCGGTATGGCGCAGCCGAGGCCCCACCCTGGAGCCAGGCCCGGGGTTGGGGCTCATATGCGAGCGCTTGGTGGCCGGGCCTTTGCCCACGGGGCCCGGCTGGGCTCAGCCCAAAGTGGTGATGTGGGCCCGACCTCCTGTGGGTTCACCACCCACAGAGGTAGCCATAGGAGTCCGGTGCAGTGTGGATTGGGTGGCAGTTGAAGGCAGGGGCCTTGACGACCTGATCCCCGAACACAGCGGCTAGCTGTTGGGACATGGTATGTCACCTCACTGGGGGGGAAAGAGCCTGAGCTTGTGCGGGAGGTTGAGAGGTACCGGCTAGAGATAGTCGGGCTCACCTCCATGCACAGCTTGGGCTCCGGAACCCAGTTCCTCGAGAGGGGCTGGACTCTCTACTTCTCTGGAGTCGCCCATGGTGAGCGGTGGCAGGCTGGTGTGGGCTTGCTTATACTTCCCCAGCTCAGCCACCATGTGTTGGAGTTTACCCCAGTGAACGAGAGGGTCGCCTCTCTGCACCTTCGGATCGGGGAGAGGGCTCTTGCTGTTGTTTGTGCCTATGGGCCAAAGAGCAGTATAGAGTATCCGGCCTTCTTGGAGTCCCTTGGAGAGGTACTGAGAGGTAGTCAGACTGGGGACTCCATTGTTCTACTGGGGGACTTCAACGCTCACGTGGGCGATGACAGTGACACCTGGAGGGGCGTGATTGGGAGGAACGGCCTCCCCGATCTGAACCCGAGTGGTGTTTTGTTATTGGACTTCTGTGTTAGTCACGGTTTGTCCATAACGAACACCATGTTCGAGCATAGGAGTGTCCATAAGTGCAGGTGGCACCAGGACACCTTAGGTCGGAGGTCGATGATCAACTTTGTTGTCATTTCATCAGCTCTCCGGCCCTATGTCTTGGACACTCGGGTGAAGAGAGGGGCTGAGCTGTCAACTGATTACCACCTGGTGGTGAGTTGGATCCACTGGCAGAGGAGGAAGCCGGACAGACCTGGCAGGCCCAAACGTATGGTGAGGATCTGCTGGGAACATCTGGCCAAGCACTTGGTCGGGGAGGTCTTTAACTCCCACCTCCGGAAGAGCTTCTCCCAGCTTCCGAGGGAGGTGGGGGACATTGAGTCTGAGTGGACCATGTTCTCTACCTCCATTGTAGACACGGCTGTTCGGAGCTGTGGCCGCAAGGTCTCCAGTGCCTGTCGTAGCGGCAATCCCCAAACCCGGTGGTGGACACCGGAAGTAAGGGATGCTGTCAAGCTGAAGAAGGAGTCCTATCAGGCCATGTTGGCCTCTGGGACTCCTGAGGCAGCTGACAGGTATCAGCAGGCCAGGCATGCTGCAGCTCGGGCAGTTGCGGAGGCAAAAACACAGAACTGGGAGGAGTTCGGTGAGGCCATGGAGGAGGACTATTGGTCGGCCTCGAAGAAATTCTGGCAAACCGTCCGGTGCCTCAGGAGGGGGAAGCAGTACGATGCCAACACTGTTTACAGTGTGGGTGGGGAGCTGTTGATGTCGACTGGGGACATTGTTGGGCAGTGGAAGGAATACTTCGAGGATCTCCTCAATCCCACCATCACATCTTCCATTGAGGAAGCAGAGGCTGATGACTCAGAGGTGGACTCATCCATTACCCAAGCTGAAGTCACTGAGATGGTTTGCAAGCTCCTCGGTGGCAAGGCACCAGGGGTGGATGAGATCCGCCCTGAGTATCTCAAGTCTTTGGATGTTGTGAGGCTGTCTTGGCTGACACGCCTCTGCAACATCGCACGGCAGTCGGGGACAGTGCCTCTGGAGTGGCAGACTGGGGTGGTGGTCCCTCTTTTTAAGAAAGGGGACCGGAGAGTGTGTTCCAATTATAGGGGAATCACACTTCTCAGCCTCCCCGGGAAGGTTTACTCCAGGGTACTGGAGAGGAGAATTCAGCCAATAGTCGAACCTCGGATCCAGGAGGAACAATGTGGTTTTCGTCCTGGTCGCGGAACACTGGACCAGCTCTATACCCTTCATAGGGTGCTCGAGGGTTCATGGGAGTTTGCCCAACCAGTCCACATGTGCTTTGTGGATCTGGAGAAGGCATTCGACCATGTCCCTCATGGTATTCTGTGGGGGGTGCTTCGGGAGTATGGGGTTCGGGTCTCTTTGCTAAGGGCTGTCCGGTCCCTGTACGAACGGAGCAGGAGTCTGGTTCGCATTGCCGGCAGTAAGTCAGACCTGTTCCCAGTGCATGTTGGACTCCGGCAGGGCTGCCCATTGTCACCGGTTCTGTTCATAATTTTTATGGACAGAATTTCTAGGCACAGCCAGGGTCCGGAAGGAATCCTGGTTGGGAACCACAGGATTCCATCTCTGCTTTTTGCAGATGATGTTGTCCTGTTGGCTTCTTCAAACCAGGACCTTCAGCATGCACTGGGGCAGTTTGCAGTCGAGTGTGAAGCGGCTGGGATGAGAATCAGCACCTCCAAGTCTGAGGCCATGGTTCTCGACTGGAAAAGGGTGCCTTGCCCTCTCCAGGTTGGTGGAGAAGTCCTGCCTCAAGTAGAGGAGTTTAAGTATCTCGGGATCTTGTTCACGAGTGAGGGAAAGATAGAGTGTGAGATCGACAGGCGGATTGGTGCAGCCTCCGCAGTGATGTGGTCGCTTTACCGGTTCGTCGTGGTGAAGAAGGAGCTGAGCCAAAAGGCGAAGCTCTCGATTTACCAGTCGATCTATGTTCCGACTCTCACCTATGGTCATGAGTTTTGGGTAATGACCGAAAGAACAAGATCACGGATACAGCGGCCGAAATGAGTTTCCTTCGCAGGGTGGCTGGGCGCTCCCTTAGAGATAGGGTGAGAAGCACAGTCGCTCAGGAGGAGCTCGGAGTAGAGCTGCTGCTCCTCCACATCAAGAGGAATCAGCTGAGGTGGTTCGGGCATCTCTTTCGAATGCCTCCTGGATGCCTCCCTGGGGGGGGGGGGGGGGGGGTTCCAGGCATGTCCCCCCGGGAGGAGGCCCCGGGGAAGACCCAGGACATGCTGGAGGGACTATGTCTCTCGGCTGGCCTGGGACCGCCTCAGTGTTCTTCCTGAGGAGCTGGCCAAGGTGTCTGGGGAAGTTTGGGCTTCCATGCTTCGACTGCTGCCTCCGCGACCCGGCCCCGGATAAGCGGATGAAGACAAGAAGAGACGAGAAGATCAAGATATAAACAAACCAAAATTCATTTAAGGGAGTGCATTAAGCACTATCAAAGCCTTTTTCATATGCACTATCAATTATTTTATATGTGTGACAAGGTTGAGATATAAACAAACCATAATTCATTGAAGGGAGTGTATTAAGCTGGTTTATGACTGAGTCTCCCGTGATTTATATACCTAATAACCTATATGTACCTCCCACTGTCAGGGATCAGGTTAGGAGACAGATACAAGTGCAGAAGTAATGTTTATTAACAACTGTGAAAACACACAGGCAAACAATTCAAAACAGCAGTCAATCTCATAAATGTGAAACTAGCAAAAGGTTGGGCAAGGCACAAACAGGCTAAATCAGGTAAAGACAAAAACAGAAACTAATAACAGGAAACAGGATCAGAAACCCAAGGAATCTACACAGGAGAATAAGGCTCGGTAATGTGTGCTGACATGGTATAATACTTCACACTGAACATGGGTTTTCTCAGTATTTATATAGGCATGCTGATGCCTCTTGATCATATGCAGGTGAGCCTAATTAACAGCATGCGCGCAAGAGTCTGCTCGGCGTGCACGCAGTCCAAAGCGCACCCAAGCAGACTCTCGCACACGCATCAGCATGCCTTTATAAAGCCTGAGAAAATGCACATTTTCTCATATCTGGATATCATATCTCATATCTTGCACTTGCCAAGGATATCTGGCAAGTGTGAGTATAGATTTTCTATGTTTGTTTTATCTGTAACCGCTTATCCCGTGCAGGGTTGCGGGGGGCAAGCTGGAGCCTATCTCAGCTGACCATGGGCGAGAGGCAGGGTACACCCTGGACAAGTCGCCAGCTAATCGCAGGGCTGACACACACAGAGACACAAACAACCATTCACGCTCATGGTCAATTTAGAGCCACCAATTAGCCTAACCTGCGTATCTTTGGACTGTGGGAGGAAACCCACAGGGTTTGAACCCAGAACCTTCTTGCTGTGGGGCGACAGTGCTAACCACTACACCACCGTGCTGATTTTCTATGTAATTTGGTCTAATAAAAACAATCACTCCCCACTAATGGCCCCAGCCAAATGCACCCGAAGTTGACACTTGCTGATTCCCGTAATTTTTGGTTTCATTTTCATTTTGCAAAAATGTGTTTTGCTTCTGTCAAATTCAATTGAGAATTCCTCCTTTTTTCGAAGAAATACCTGAAATATAAAATAATAGATAGTGCATATGAAAAAGGCTTTGGATGAAATGTCTTAACTATTAGATAAAATGGCATTGGACAAAATGACTTGTATCCTGTGTAGTGTATGTTGTGTACAGTGGGGCAAAAAAGTATTTAGTCAGCCACCAATTGTGCAAGTTCTCCCACTTAAAAAGATGAGAGAGGCCTGTAATTTTCATCATAGGTACACTTCAACTATGAGAGACAGAATGGGGGGAAAGAATCCAGGAAATCACATTGTAGGATTTTTAATGAATTAATTGGTAAATTCCTCGGTAAAATAAGTATTTGGTCACCTACAAACAAGCAAGATTTCTGGCTCTCACAGACCTGTAACAACTTCTTTAAGAGGCTTCTCTGTCCTCCACTCGTTACCTGTATTAATGGCACCTGTTTGAGCTCATTATCAGTATAAAAGACACCTGTCCACAACCTCAAACAGTCACACTCCAAACTCCACTATGGCCAAGACCAAAGAGCTGTCAAAGGACACCAGAAACAAAATTGTAGACCTGCACCAGGCTGAGAAGACTGAATCTGCAATAGGTAAGCAGCTTGGTGTGAAGAAATCAACTGTGGGAGCAATTATTAGAAAATGGAAGACATACAAGACCATTGATAATCTCCCTTGATCTGGGGCTCCACGCAAGATCTCACCCTGTGGGGTCAAAATGATCACAAGAATGGTGAGCAAAAATCCCAGAACCACACAGGGGGACCTAGTGAATGACCTGCAGAGAGCTGGGACCAAAATAACAAAGGCTACCATCAGTAACACACTACACCGCCAGGGACTCAAATCCTGCAGTGCCAGACATGTCCCCCTGCTTAAGCCAGTACATGTCCAGGCCCGTCTGAAGTTTGCTAGAGAGCATTTGGATGATCCAGAAGAGGATTGGGAGAATGTCATATGGTCAGATGAAACCAAAATAGAACTTTTTGGTAAAAACTCAACTTGCTGTGTTTGGAGGAGAAAGAATGCTGAGTTGCATCCAAAGAACACCATACCTACTGTGAAGCATGGGGGTGGAAACATCATGTTTTGGGGCTGTTTTTCTGCAAAGAGACCAGGACAACTGATCCGTGTAAAGGAAAGAATGAATGGGGCCGTGGGATTTTGAGTGAAAACCTCCTTCCATCAGCAAGGGCATTGAAGATCAAACGTGGCTGGGTCTTTCAGCATGACAATGATCCCAAACACACCGCCTGGGCAATGAAGGAGTGGCTTCGTAAGAAGCATTTCAAGGTCCTGGAGTGGCCTAGCCAGTCTCCAGATCTCAACCCCATAGAAAATCTTTGGAGGGAGTTGAAAGTCCGTGTTGCTCAGCGACAGCCCCAAAACATCACTGCTCTAGAGGAGATCTGCATGGAGGAATGGGCCAAAATACCAGCAACAGTGTGTGAAAACCTTGTGAAGACTTACAGAAAATGCTTGACCTCTGTCATTGCCAAAAAGGGTATATAACAAAGTATTGAGATGAACTTTTGTTATTGACCAAATACTTATTTTCCACCATAATTTCTAAATAAATTCTTTAAAAATCAGACAATGTGATTTTTTGGATTTTTTTTTCTCATTTTGTCTCTCATAGTTGAGGTATACCTATGATGAAAATTACAGGCCTCTCTCATCTTTTTAAGTGAGAGAACTTGCACAATTGGTGACTGACTAAATACTTTTTTGCCCCACTGTATATGGCTGTGTGCTCTAAAATCTCGGTTTAAACTGGCTCAACTTGCAGTGCGACATGACACTTCGTGCTCTAAAATCTTTTTTTACATGAAATATAGCGTCCTGAACTGGTGTAGTGTGCATGTATACAGTTTTTGAATAGACACACCTGTTTTCTTGTTCTTGTTTTCTTGTCATTTTTTTCCCATAGAGAATGAATGGGGCTCACGAATCGAACCGTCCTGCTCAGATACGCTTCATTGGAGAACCACCAAACTTCATATGATACCTCAGGCCAACTCCCCCAACACATACATGCAATCGGTTCTGACCCCCACTCATCTTTTACTTTCTTTTTACTGATCCCTTTCCCCCCATTCACTTCCATTCATTTTCTCCCATTCAAATGAAAGGAGTTTTGGGAGAAAAAAAATTGTCATGTCACGCTTCGAGCTTCTGCTCTAAAATCTCTGGTTTAATTCATGCCACACTCTCTGTTAATCTACCCAGCACCATGTAGATCATGTGTAAAAAAAAAAATAAATAAATAAAATAGAGCGCGAAGTGTCATGTCACACTGTGAGTTGAGCCATTTTAAACTGAGCTTTTCGAGCACGCAGCCATACACGACACATACTTTGTCCCACACACTATATGTAGATCATGTAAAAAAGATTTTGTAGTGCAAGGTTTCATGTCTGATCCAGTTTCTGTTGGTGACACTTTGCCATAGCTGAACAAGCACACTTTGCATTTTCTCTGCAGAAATGCAGTCTAGTTCCAGCTTGTGCTTTCTTTTTAGCATCATTGTGGCATTTATATGCTACACAGTGAGGCATACTTATTTAAAAGCTGATAAATCCAGTAAAATAATTGTCAAACTAGCAAAACTACAATGTAAACAGAGAATGTAAACAACTGAGTTGCTCCAAGCGGCCACAACATTATGTCATCAAATACGTCACCACCGCAGGAAGCCCATCTGACATTTTAAAGAAAATTCATTTTTCTCAAACACTATTTCGTCTCTGAAAATGAAAGTTTGGTTTTTGAAATCTGTGAGTACTTTTACATAAAATAAGTTTGAGAATAAATCCACTGGAGGATCCCTTTAAAATAAGTTGTGTGATTTTTGTCCATACAACTGCTGCATGACTGCACCCTTCTCTCTAAAATCAACACTTCAGCACTAAATATTTGCATGTGTCCACTGAGCTCCATGATTTATCTAATTGCATGGGCTTTCAATTTCCATTTGTCGGACTTCTTCTGTCATTTTTTTTCCCTTTAATTGAAAGTCATTTCCAATATGTGTTCCAAATTACACCCAAATTCCTCTCCATAGAGAAAAGCAGAATAGGGTCATTCCGTGTGAAATCATTAGGTGCCTCCCAGGTCACCGACTCGGATTCTCATGATTTTTTTTTTTTTGCAAGTACCTACATATGTCTGATGAACACATTGTAACAGTGTTACCCAAGGTTCAAGTATAAATGTTCGTTCGGGTGCCAGGCAGGCCCAAAATCCTGCCAATTAAAAGTAACCACCACCAGCAATAATAAAAAACAATAACAAAAGTAGGTTTTAAACATGCATATGTTTACTTTTTCACAAAAAAAATTAATGGCATCAATACAACCCCATAATGTTCTTATGCTCCCAATACAGCGAAAAGGGCATGAAAAAAATAAATAAATAAATGTCGTGTAAACCCAGTGCTCGTGTGTGTGTGGGGGTGTGTGTGTGTTTGTGGATGTTAGCGTGTGTGGAGGGAGAGAGAGTTTGTAGTTCCAGTAGTGCTTGGTAAACGAGCAGCAAGGGGCGTGTGGATAAACGCTTCAACTCACAGTTCTGGAGCTGGCTATGCAAACTGGACTGTCCTGGATCTGAAGCTTCAACAGTCCTTAGCCATCCGCTTCCCGCATCGGGCTTGAAGTAGCTATGTGCTCCTCTCACCTGTGGCTTGCGATGTTTCTCCGTCACGGAAATCTTGCTTGGGTCAGCTTGCAAATCTCCGCCGCAGATTCCGTCATCGGCAACAATGCACAAGTCTTCCACTTGGTTTAGCATCCACTCCAGAATCGCACCTTCACGCTTGCTCGTACAGGAACCAAACGGAGCTCTGCTGCACTACACTTCCTCTCCCCTAGCTACGGATGCAACATAGTGACATTTAAAGGAAGTGTTTCATCAATCAGGCGTGACCACTCCCCCAATCAGCGTTCACAGGTGTTGCGTGTTATGTTAATGAGGTGAGTGCTGTGTAGTTTTAGTGTGCTTTTAAAGTGACAGTCACAGGGGAAAACGTTATGTCTCTGGGGCAGAATGTATTTCGCCACATTCCCCCCCCCCCCCCATGGGAAGACAACCCATGGTTGGCAAGAGACATGAGGCTAAGTGAAACCAAGGAAGTCTTCATCATCGGAGTCGTCCTCAAAGACTTTAGACAGTGCCTCCATTTCCTGTCTCTCAATCTCAGCTGCTGTGGGAAAGCAGGGTTTGAGGTTGTTGACATGGACATTGCTCAGGTCTTCCCCAGAGTCTTCCCGTACCACCTCAAAGTTTACAGGGCCCAACTGCCGCAAGACTCTGTAGGGTCCCTTCCACTTTGGTGCCAGCTTTGCAGAAAAGTGTTTGGCCTTAGATGACTGAGCATGGTTGCGCACCCACACTCTATCCTTAGGTATGTACTGAACTTCTTTTCTGTTCTTGTTGTAGTTCCTAAGTTGTCTTGCCTTTGCTTTCTTACTGCTAATGTGTGCTTTCTTTTGCAGGTCTTTTAGGTGTCGCACAACATCATATCCGGCGTCGTCAGGGGTAAGGTTTTGTCCTCTGAGGAGTTTTTCCATGGGACTACGCAGCTTTCTCCCAAGGTGCAGCTCAGCAGGAGTAGTCCCAGTCGTCTCATGAACAGCGGAGTTGAGGGCAAATCGGAATTCAGGTAAGTACTGGTCCCATTTTCGATGGTTATCTGAGACATAGGATGTGATCATGGATTTGAGATTCCTGTTAACTCTTTCAGTCAGGTTGGTTTGTGGATGGTATGTTGTGGTAAGTTTGGGGGTGACTGACCAGGTGTGACAGAGTTCCTTGAACAAGCTGGACACAAACTGCGGCCCTCTATCAGACAGGATATAATCGGGTACGCCCCAGCAGGTAAGTATTTCATTACGGATGATGCGAGCTACCACGGCAGAGGATGCTGTACGGAGGGGAAATAACTCGACCCAGTGGGTGTAATAATCGACAAGGACAAGTAGATATTCATGTCTGTCTGAACTGCGGGGTAGAGGTCCCATGAGGTCAACTCCAAGCATCTCATTGGGATAGCTCACAGTGGTTTGTTGGAGTTTCCCACAGGGCTTCTGGTTGTCTCCTTTGCGTGTCTGGCAAACTGTACAGGCACGAACATAGCTCCGCACTTCGTCCCACATCTTAGGCCAGAAAGCCACATTGTGAATGCGTTTGTAGGTCTTGAACATACCTTGGTGTCCACACCAGGGGGAGTCATGGTATGCTGCCAGGAGTGGAGCTATTGGTGTCTTTGGTATCCACACACAAAAGTGATGCTTCTTGTCATCATCATCCAGCTTGATCATTCTGTAAAGCAGGTCATCAACCACGGTGTAGTTCTCTCCGACATCTTCACAGCCTTCAGCCAGATCTTTCATGACTTTCTCTATCTGGGGGTCTTTGTGCTGTTCCTCCCACAAGGTCATGGTGGAGAAGGGAAAATCTTGTGGTTCCTTTTGGCTCACAGCCAACATGCACAAAGGCCCCACAGGACATCGAGAAAGGGTGTCTGGTGCTACATTGAGTTTCCCTTTGCGGTATTCAATGATAAAGTTGAACTTCTGAAGGCGAAGGGCCCAACGGAGGAGACGACTGGAGGTCTTGGTGCTGCTGAATACCCACTGCAAGGAGGCATGGTCAGTCACTACTGTGAACAGTTTGGGTTCCAGGTAGTGCTGCCATTTTTCCAGCGCCCAGATGACCGCGAGACATTCCTTCTCCGTTGCGGAGTAGTTCCTTTCAGCCTTGTTTAAGCTTCTGATTGCAAAAGCAATGACCTCTTCATAGCCGATCCCCTTCTTTTGTGCCAAGATGGCATCAAGCCCCAAGTCACTGGCGTCTGTGTAGACAAAGAAAGGAAGTTCTAGGTCAGGATGACCAAGGACAGGAGGAGATGTAAGGTGGTCTTTTAAGGTTTGAAAAGCTTTCTCACACTTCTCATCCCACTGGAAGACACGACCTTTCCTCTTGAGAGCGTTCAGTGATTCTGCGATTTGAGAAAATCCAGGTACAAACCGGTGGTACCATCCTGCAAGGCAAAGGAATCTCTGCACCTCCTTGATTGTTGTTGGAGCCAGGTAAGCCTTGATGGCCTCCACCTTCATGGGGTCTGCATTGGTTCCTTGGGTGGAGACAACATGGCCCAGGTACTTTATCTCCTTCATGCAGAACTTGGACTTTTTCAAGTTCAAGGTGAGTCCTGCTGCTTAAGGCTTTTCCAGAACGGCTTGAAGGTCTTGGAAATGATGTTGGATGGATGGTGAGTAGATCACAATATCATCTAGGTACACTAGACACACTTTTCCTTTCAGTTCAGCCAACACCAGATCCATTAAGCGTTGGAAACTGGCTGGGGCGTTTGAGTCCAAAAGGCATGACTCTGAACTGGAAAGTGCCCATGTGGGTCACAAAAGCTGTCTTGGCCACACTTGCAGCATCCATGGCGACCTGCCAATAGCCACTGTTTAGGTCTAGAGTGGAGAAGACCGTGGAGCCGGCAAGTGACTCTAGAAGTTCATTGATGTTGGGCAGTGGGTATGCGTCGGTTTCTGTGACTGCATTTAACTTCCTGTAATCAACACAGAACCTGAGTGTTCCACATTTCTTTGGGACAAGGATGACGGGTGAGGTCCACCCAGAGTAGGATGGTTCGATTACACCTTGATCAAGCATGTCCTTCAGATGCTGCTCCACGACTTGATGTTTTTGCTTGATCGGCACTTCACTGGTGGTATGGATGTGGTGCTTTAACACATCAGTCCTTCCTGGCTTCAAAGAACATAGATTTGGTTTGGACTCCAGAAGCTGTCTAAGACCAGCCTTCTCCCACTCTTTCACCTCAGCATTTTCTACTGCAAGATCGATGTAGTCTTGAGTGGTGAGTGCCACAGGCTGTGGGGCCAAGCAAGGAGGGGGTATGCAAGACATAAGAGTAGCCCCGAGTGGTGCAGTGTAAAGGGTGGTTTGTTCATCATTCTGCTGGAACAGATATCTCTCTGGTCTCCCCTTGAAACTGTACTGACAGTCAGCTGCATGGATTTGCAGTCCGCTGTGATACAAGTAATTGAGGCCAAGAACTGCTTTGTAGGCCAAAGCTTATGGGGACAGGACTGCCACCTCATACGTGCATGAAACCTCACCCAAGTTGATGGTTACTTCAGCCTTTCCAAGGGGCGTCTCAGTCTCTCCATTAGCAAGGAAGAGAGGTCCGCTTGTCCAAGGCTCCAGGTCTTCCTTGGGCCTTTTAAGAGCTTTCCAGACCTGTTCGTGGATGAGTGTGTAGCTTGCCCCAGTATCAATGAAAGCCCTGCCATTCCAAGGGCCGATGTTGACTGTGACTACCAGCTGCCGGGGAATATTGAAGGTGCTTCCCGGTGTTGTGGTAGACATAACTTTGATTTGGTTCTTAGAACTCTTTGTAGTGGTAAGGTTGATGTTGCCATTCCCCTGCTGTGCTGGCTTAGATGGTCGAGACGTTTTCTTGGGACGGTGTTGTGTGGACTAACGGCTTCCAGGAGATGGTTCGTATTGAGGGCAAGAACCAGGTGGATGTTGACCTTTACAGCACCAGCATGTAATAGAAGGTGTGTCCAAGTCTGTAGATTTGGGAGTGTTTTTCGCCCTCTGTGCACTTTTGTCATGCGTACCATGCTGTGTTTCATACAAGGACTGTTGTTCTAAGTCTTTTTCCAACTGATGGCCGAGCTTCACCAACTCTTCAACATTCTGAGCCCGCCCCGTAGGTAGGTAGCCAGCTGTGGTTTGACATTTTTTTAGAATGAGTTTCACTATCTCAGCCTCAGTGATGGTGGGTTTCCATTGTTTACAAAGGGCACGGTGAGAGAAGGCAAAATCACGAATGGACTCATTTTCTTTCTGCCGTCGGTTTCGTACTCGGTCTGTGAGCTCTTCTTCGTAATCCTCAGACAGGAACACTGACAGAAACTTTTTCTGGAACTGGGCCCAGGTAAGGACCTCAGTCATGGCAATCTCCCACCAATCTCTGGCTGTGCCATGCAGGACAGTTTGGAAGGTAGCCAGAATCTCTGCATCAGACAGAGGGTGAATGGCTAGAAAGTCACGGCACTTAGAGAGGTAAAGGACAGGGTCTGGATCGTCGCTTGCCTTGCCAAAGGTAGGAAATGACAGTTTTAGAACTTTTAGATGACCAGACTTTGTTCCAATAGGTGGCGTGGTGGGCATGAAGCTGGAGTGGCTGGGCAGTGAAACTGGAGTGGCTGAAGCTGTAGTATGTGGGGTTACTGATGGCCTCATGCCAGTAAGAGGAGATATGGTTGAGACGTGTTGCTCAATCTTTTTCTCTAACTCTGTTATCTTGTTGGTAAGTATGTTGTACTCTTTTGTTATGCGTGCTGGTAGATGTCCTAAAGATGTGTTTATTTGGTTGGTAATTCTAACACAGCTGTCCATGTTCTGTGACAGGTGTCCACAGTCTGCTGCAACAGCCCTCCTCTGGGACAAGATCTCCTGCTGTACCTCGGCTTGTAACTGTTCGACCATGAAACGAATTTCTTCCAGTTGTGTACTACTTTGGTTTTTAACTTCTTCTGTGGTAATGGTTTTAATGGCCTTCAGCAACTTATCCCATTCATTCTCTGTTTTCTGAGTACTAGCTGTGAGTGCTGCACTGAGTTTTGTGAATTCTGTTTTTGCCATTTCAGACACTACCTTCAACTTGGCCTCCAAGTGAAAGCGGCTCCTGGCCACTAGTTTAGTGACCTTACTGAGTTGAGCGTCCTGTTGTTCCAGTTTCTGAAATATCAGGGCCCAGTTGTCAGGAGTTTTTAGCGCTAATGCGCCGAGCTTTCGTGCTGGTGTTGGGAGCTTCGTAGGCAAGTCATGCTGCACTGAGGTGTCTGAAGACCATGATGGAGAAGGGTCCAAATCCATATCTAATGGAGAGGCAGCTGCGGCCTGAGTGTAGTCCGAACCAGTAGTCTGTAGTGCAGCTGTTAGCAGGTTGGACGGTTCAGCAGACAATGAAGGGGGCGCTGTAGACACAGTAGGCAGCTGGTCTGCAGTAGTAGTACCAAGAAGTTCAGGGCTAGTAAGAATGAAAGCAGTATCGCTATGAAAAGGAGGATGGAGGAACACCCGATGCTCAATTTGAGGTGTGCTTATGTCAGGTGGTGAGGTTTGTGTGTCAGGAGACGTGGAGACGTCTGTGTGGCTCTTCCATTCTGACATTGCGGCTTTAGGTTGTGACATGGGTTGTGTTATTGGTTATAAAATAATGTGAAAAAATGATGTTTGAAATGTTTGTGTTTTTTGTGTCTGTATGTTTGTAACAAAAATGTACCCCACTTGAAAAGTAACAAGTTACACAGTTATCAAAGAGACATGTAAACCAATAGGGAAATACCCAGGCAATTATTACACAAAGAAAATTCAGCAGTGTGATAAAAATTTAACACAGACCTGAGCACAGGTTCAAAACACCAACATCAGCACAATATAGCATACACACCACCATCAATACAGCGCTCAATTCAACAGTTTTTTTTTTTTTTAGTGTCCCACAAGTCCAAAAAGTCCAAGGAGCAGTCACTAAGCAGTTCAAGTCCCTTGTTATTTACAGTTCATGTCCTGTTAATTCTAGTTCATGTCCCTGTTAATTACAGTTCATGTCCCTGTTTGGGTGCCAATTCTGTAACGGTGTTAACCAAGGTTCAAGTATAAATTTTCGTTCGGGTGCCAGGCAGGCCCAAAATCCTGGCAATTAAAATTAACCACCGCCAGCAATAATAAAAAACAATAACAAAAGTAGGTTTTAAACGTGCATATGTTTACTTTTTCACAAAAAAAAATAATGGCATCAATACAACCCCATAATGTTCTTATGCTCCCAATACATTCTTATGCTCCCAATACAGCAAAAGGGGCATGAAAAAAAAAATGTCGTGTAAACCCAGTGCTCATGTGTGTGTGTGTTTGTGGATGTTAGCGTGTGTGGAGGGAGAGAGAGTTTGTAGTTCCAGTAGCGCTTGGTAAACGAGCAGCAAGGGGCGTGTGGATAAATGCTTCAACTCACAGTTCTGGAGCTGGCTATGTAAACTGGACTGTTCTGGATCTGAAGCTTCAACAGTCCTTAGCTATCCGCTTCCCGCATCGGGCTTGAAGTAGCTATGTGCTCCTCTCACCTGTGGCTTGCGATGTTCCTCCATCATGGAAATCTTGCTTGGGTCAGCTTGCAAATCTCCACCACGGGTTCCGTCGTCGGCAGCAATGCACAAGTCTTCCACTTGGTTTAGCATCCACTCCAGAATCGCACATTCACACTTGCTCGTACAGGAACCAAACGGAGCTCTGCTGTGCTACACTTCCTCTCCCCTAGCTACGGATGCAACATAGTGACATTTAAAGGAAGCGTTTCATCAATCAGGCGTGACCACTCCCCCAATCAGCGTTCACAGGTGTTGCGTGTTATGTTAATGAGGTGAGTGCTGTGTAGTTTTAGTGTGCTTTTAAAGTGACAGTCACAGGGGAAAACGTTATGTCTCTGGGGCAGAATGTATTTCGCCACAACATGCAAAATATTTCTGCTTAATTCCAAGTAGTTTTTTAGATATTTTTTTAATCAGGGTACGCACAATCCTTTTTTTCACTCACAAATGCATTTTGAGCTTTTTTTCATTTTTAAAAGGCATTATCTCAGCTAAAAATGCAGATATAAAGCTCAAATTTGGAATACACCCTATTTGGGCACCCCAGATACAGTAGTAAATTTCAAAAATGGGATACAAAGCTAATTTTTCATTCTGTAGCATCACAAAAATGGCAGTTTGTCCATTCTCACAAAAAATTACAAAATTTCAAAGAGCTGTACTAAAGAAGGGATTCAATGGATAATCTTCATATTGTAGAATACACATATCTGGGGTACTAGTTATATGTGTGTAAAACATTGTGGTCATAACTTGAAGGGTTTTTAAATTATTGACTCTTGAAAATCGAACATGATCGTAGAATGTCAAAAATAGGCCTCCAGTCTCTTTATGATTTGACCATGTGGGCAAGTGCTCAGCCACTTCATAATTTTTTTGTGGAGAGCATATTGATATACCAACTTTATGTCAATTTTTTTTATCTAGTTCAAATGCCTTCATAGTGAAAAAAATTGCAAAATAGGGTACCGTAACATGGCACAAACCAATTTTGAACCTGTATTTGCATATTCAGAAAGCAATATATCAGCTCTGAATGGAAGCATAAAGCTCAAATTTGGTATTTATAATATTTGGCACCCCAAGATAATGGATCAACTTTGAAAGACAGATTACTGAGCTTATTTTTTCTTTCATGGCATCATAAATTTAGCAATTCAGTCATCATCGCAATATTCAATTGATACTATAGAAACGATATACCTGGTAAAAAGAAAGGGTTTTTATTGTACAATTAGCATAAAATAAACTGTTCTGTCCTCTGTCACACACAGGGTATGATTGACAGGCAGCTAAACTCCTTCCCAATCAACAAGACGTGGATTCATAACTTCAGACCGTTGTTTTATTGTCAGAAAGGGTAAAACGAAGATGCTGGTACACGGGGCGAAAATCATAAACAGAAGAGGAGAGACCATAAAACTCGTGATGATTACTTTCTCTCAGACTAGCTTGTATAAAACATTCACACCACTAGAGGGAGACAAAAAAACAGGAAGTATTCACAGAACATAACACTCCCCGCCTGGTATTTAAAAATACCAGTGTATAATTACTCAGAACATAAACTCAGTCTCTTATTTATTCTGTGTTCTCTGGTGGAACGAGAAGCACTAGTTCTGAAATAGGCCTCAGGAACAGTTTAGGCCTGTCTTCTCTTGTCACCTTGACTTCCACAGTCCGCACCTTACCGTCTTTGCTGGGACAGACCCTGGTTATCAGCCCAAGAGGCCAGCAGTTTCTTTTGGCTTGGGAGTCCCTGAGGAGCACAACACTACCTGGCTCCAGGTTAGACGTGACACTTTGCCATTTAGTGCGTGTTTGGAGGGTCGACAAATATTGCTTCCTCCACTTGTCCCAGAACATGTTGGCAAGGCTTTGCACTTGACGCCACTGCCATTTACATAGGTCTTTCGCATCGAATGAACCAGCTGGTGCTGACACAGTTTCAATCTTCTGTGTTAGGATAGCTGAGGGAGTAAGTATGACGGGGTCAGAGGGCGTCCATTCATAATGGCAGTCACTTCTGCCATGAGAGTGGCGAGGGTCTCATGGGTCAGCCTTGAATGTGTCTGTAAGAGCATCGAGTCCAATATTTTCCGTGCCAGGCCTATCATCCTTTCCCAGCAGCCGCCCATATGGGAAGAGTGGGGTGGGTTAAATGTCCACTTACATCCTCTTTCCGCCAGGTGTCTGTCAACTTGCTCGAAGTCAATGTTAGAAGGAATCTGCAGTTCTCTACAGGCACCTATGAAGTTGGTGCCTCTATCTGACCTGATCTGTTTGACAGGGCCCCTAATGGATGTGAATCTCCTGAGAGCATTGATGAAACTTGAAGTGTCAAGTGACTCAATTAGCTCTATATGGACGGCCCTCGTGCTCATGCAGGAGAACATGACGGCCCATCTTTTGCTATCTGAACTCCCACCTCGTGTTCGACGTGTGAATACAGACTACGGCCCAAACACGTCAAGGCCTACTTCAGAAAAGGGTGGTTGCATAGTGATGCGGTCTGCCGGTAGATTGGCCATTTTCTGAGTTTGGAAGTTGCCCCGCAACTTGCAGCAAGTGACGCATTTGTAGATGCAGCTGCTTATTTTCTTTTTTGCTCCAGTTATCCATAGGCCAGCTGTCCGTAATGCACCTTCAGTAAGGAGGCGGCCCTGGTGCCGTACCTGCTCATGGTGATGTCTTATCAGCAAAGACGCAACATGGGTGTGGCCTGGGATGACGAAGGGATTCTTTTCATCTGAAGGCAGGTTTGCTTCAGAGAGTCGGCCTCCTACTCTCAGCAGGCCGTTGTCATCAATGAGGGGATCAAGTGCAATCAAAGGGCTGTTTTTTGGAACTCCCCTTCCATTGGTCAGGCTTTCTATGTCTTAGCCATATGCTTCCCATTGCACGGCACGTAGTATGGCCTGTTTTGCCAGTTCGAGTCTCTCCACTGTGAGAGCCTTACTGCAGAGGTGCCACCCTTGGCAGGATTCGGTTTCTGTGGGGTTTGAGTTCTTAAAGAGCTTTGCTACATGAATAAGTCGGGCTATGGTGTGTGTCAGAGCTCTACAAGATGAGAACCGTTCGAACCTCGGGGAGCCCAGGTTACCCATAGACATGGTGGTCTTCAGAGATGACACTTGGGGGCGTATTTCAGCATCCAAGGAAGGGTCAACCAACTCATAACTGTCTGTCTCAGGCATTTCAGGTTTCTTCTCTGGGTTGATTAGAAATTTTGGCCCAGTAAGCCACGCACTACCATTCAAGTGAGATGCAGGGATGGCTCTTGTAGCTTGATCTGCTGGGTTAATCTCAGTGCTGACATAGCGCCACTGCTGAGGTTGAGTTGACCTGCGGATCCGTTGTACTCTGTTATTGACGTAAACATAGAACCTTCTGGTCTCGTTATAGATGTAGCCGAGGACCACTCTACTGTCGGTATAAAACACTGTCTCATCAAGCTGGAGGTCGATTTCTGACTGAATGAGGTTGGCAAGCTCAACTGCAAGAACGGCTGCACAGAGTTCCAGCCTAGGTACTGTGTGCTCAGGTCTTGGTGCCAGTTTTGCCTTGCCCATGACGAACCCGGCGTGGTTACAGCTATTACAATCTGTGACTTATAGGTATGCAACTGCCCCTATGGCCATTGTAGAGGCATCTGAAAAAACATGGAGGACTCTTCGCATGCCTTCTAAAGGAGAGACGGGGTTGTACATCCTGGGGATCTGGATACTGTTGAGGTCTTTCAAAGAGTCTTTCCACCTGATCCATATTCCTGCTTTCTCTTTGGGCAGAGGCGTATCCCAGTCTATGGTGTCTGCAGTGAGCTCCCGCAACAATGCCTTGCCTCGTATTATTACTGGTGCAGCAAAGCCTAGGGGGTCATAAAGGCTATTCACCGTTGATAGGAGGCCCCTGCGCGTGAAAGGTTTATGTTCATCTGGAACCTGGAAGATGAAAGTGTCTGTTTTCAGGTCCCATTGTAGGCCGAGACTGCGCTGCATGAGTAAATCATCGACGCCCAGGTCCAGGTCTTTGAGACCAGCAGCGTGGTCTTGAGGAGGAAAGGCATCCATTACCTCAGGGCTGTTTGAGGCTATTTTATGGAGTCTGAGGTTCGAGAGTGCGAGTACGTGTTGGGTGGCTTTGAGCAGACTGATTGCAGTGTCTGCAGTAGGTAGCGACTTAAGGCCATCGTCCACATAGAAATCTCTTTGAACAAATTGACGGACGTCTGGGCCACATTCGGTCTCGCCCTCTTGAGCAGCCCGTCTGAGGCCGTATATGGCGACGGCAGGTGAGGGGCTGTTTCCGAAGACGTGCACTCTCATTCTATATTCTGTTATTTCTTTGCTGAGATCGTTGTCTTCAAACCACAAAAAACGTAGAAAGTTTCTGTGCTCTGTCTTGACAAGAAAACAGTGGAACATTTGCCGAATGTCCGCAGTGATGGCCACTGGCTCTTTCCTAAATCGGATGAGGACACCCAGTAGCAGGTTGTTGAGGTCAGGCCCAGTCATCAGGACGTTATTCAAGGACACACCTTCATGCTGTGCGCTTGAGTCGAAAACGACTCGTATCTGCCCCGACTTTTTGGGATGATAAACGCCAAAGATAGGGAGATACCACCGTTCTTCTTCCTTTGAGAGGGCTGGTGCAAGCTCTGCATGGCCATTGTCAAAAATCTTAGCCATAAATGATAGGAAATGGTCTTTCATCTCCGGCTTTCGTTCCAGGTTGCGCTTGAGTGATAGGAGACGATTAAGTGCTTGGGTCCTGTTGTTAGGCAAGCACTGCCTCTGAGCTTTGAATGGGAGGGGTGCCACCCAGCTGTTCGTTCCATCCTTACAGAATTCTTGATCCATGAGGCTCAAGAAAGCCTTGTCTTCAAATGAGAGAGCAACTGACTCGTCCATGTTTGTCCTTTGGAAAACAGAATGTCCTAGGCCATCTCTATTGCCTATAGGAGGCTCAAAGATTTCTGGGTGGGGCATGGCATTGTATTTTTCTTTTACTGTGAAGCGATTAGGGCAGGGCTGGAAGAGGCTGGGGCGTCCACTTTCCAATGTGCTCGTGTAGAGACAGTTTACTGTTGTAGGTGCATGCAGGCCTCCCAGGCAGACGGTCCCAATGATGACCCACCCGAGGTCCAGTCGTTGGGCGTATGGGGAGTCATGAGGGCCATTTATCTGTTCTCTAACCTTGTGGACTCTTATGATGTCTCTGCCTAAAAGAAGCATGATGGGAGTGTGAGGATCCAGTGCAGGGATCTGGTGGCTGATGGCTTGAAGGTGTGCATGGTGTGAAGCGGCCTCTGGAGTCGGGATTTCTGAGCGGTCGTTGGGAATTGCATCGCACTCTATTAAAGCTGGTAAGTCCAGACATATCTTGCCATCCACGGATACAACCTGGTATCCGGCAGCTCTTCTCCCAGAGGTGCTTACCACCCCAGAGCATGTATTCAGGGAATAGGGTGAGCTTGGGCCCCCTATGTTAAAGTGATTGAAGAAGTAAGAGCGGGCTAGTGACCTATTGCTTTGGTCGTCGAGGATAGCGTAAGCTTTGATCGCCTTCTCTCTTTGTCCACTAGGAAACACCTTCACCAGACAGATCTTTGAACAGGATTTCCCTCTCTGTCCCTCTTCGCAGATGTTAGTGCAGCTGGATGAGACTGATGCGGGCTGGTCGTGTTCTCTCTCCCCGCCATCATCTGTGGCAGGCTGTTCGGGGGGTCGTGGAGCCGGGCCTGGATGTAGAGCTGAGTTGTGGCTTTCGCTGTTGCACTCTGAGCATTGAACAGTGGCCTCACATTGCCTTGCCAAGTGTGCTGAGGATGCGCAGCATTTAAAGCAGATGCCGTTTTCTTTTATAAAGGCCTTGCATTCTTCCAGTGGCTTTGCTCTGAAAACATGGCACTTTGTCAAGGGGTGGGGCTTTTTGTGCAGCGGACACCAGTTTTCATTGTCTGGCCCTTCCTGAGATGAGGTGCGGTGAGAAGAATTGGTTTTAGCTACATCTGTTTTATGTACAGACACTGTTTGAATCTGTTTGAATGCACCACGGTCTGGTCTTATGACTGCTGCAGATATGTTGAGGTCAAAACTTGGGTCATTTCTTGTCTGGGCTTCACGGCAGACAAAATCCACAAAATAGGAAAAAGGGGGAAATGAAACTCTTCTCTGTTGTTTGTATTGAGAGCCTATGCTCAGCCATCTTTCCTGGAGATTGTGAGGAAGCTTTTGAACGATGGGGTTCACGCCCCATGCTGTATCTAAAAGCATTAGGCCAGGCAAGTCTCCATCAGATTTTGCAAATAGAAGCTCTGTGAGTAGGTCACCTAGCTCTCTGAGTTTGCCATAGTCTCTAGTGGTGACCTTTGGGAAGGCGTCAAGTCTTTTGAACAAAGCATCTTCAATGACCTCAGCAGATCCGTAGCACTGCTGTAGGCGCTCCCAGATAAGCCTCAATCCCCTAGTGGGTTGTGTGATGTTGACTGCTCTGATACGTTTGGCATGTTCAGATAAGTTAGGCCCGAGCCACTTCACTAGGAGTTCAATCTCCTCTGTGGGGGACACATCAAGGTCTCTCACTGCATTCCCAAACGATGATCGCCATGCTCAAAAATCCTCTGGTCTGTCACTGAATACAGTCAGACCTGTGGAGACCATCTCTCTCCTTGCAAAATATCTAATAAAATCTCCAACCCCTTCATTGTCAGGGTGTGCTGGTGGGCGTGAAGCGGGGCATGCAGGTAAGTTGTCTGGGGGGTGGCCATGTCCGCCGCACCGGTCTACAGGACTGTATTGGTCAATTTTCACAGGTGGGTATACATAGTTGGGGGGAATGACATTTGCAGTGTCTACAGCTGGTGTGTAATTTAGTGTGTGTCTGCTGCTTGTTGTAGGCACTGGGTCTGGGGGCTTATATCATAGTCAGAGCCTGGTTCTAAAGCTGGTGTGGGCCTGAGGCCGCATTCAGGTGTTGCAAAGAGATTTGAAACATATTCACATGTACGATGCATGGGATTTTGGGTGCTAACTAGGATATTTGGTTCTTTATGTTCATCCTCAATTTGTTCTGCAGCTGCCTCCAATGCGTTTGCTTCTGCTTCTGCAGCAGCAGCTTCTTTCTGCACAGTAAGTATGCCTAAAGATGCCTCTATACATGCTTTTTCTAATTTCTTCTCCATTTCTTTTTCAGCAAACTGGACATGGACTTTGGCTGCTTCAGCTTTAGCACGAGCTATGGCTGCAGCTGATCTTGTGGATGATGCATGTGACCGTTTTGATGATCCTGATGTACACGATCTTGTTTTTAATGATTCTGATTTTTCCGTCATGATATAAGGAGTGATCTGACCTGCTCTGTAGAACTGCCGTGGTAGTCGTAAGCTGGGAATGCTGCGTGGCGTAGTAGCAGTCAATATTTTCGCCTTCACTCGCGTGTGTAGCCTTCGTTTTACTGTTCTGTCCTCTGTCACACACAGGGTATGATTGACAGGCAGCTAAACTCCTTCCCGATCAACAAGACGTGGATTCATAACTTCAGACCGTTGTTTTATTGTCAGAAAGGGTAAAACGAAGATGCTGGTACACGGGGCGAAAATCATAAACAGAAGAGGAGAGACCATAAAACTCTTGACGATTACTTTCTCTCAGACTAGCTTGTATAAAACATTCACACCACTAGAGGGAGACAAAAAACAGGAAGTATTCACAGAACATAACATAAACATTAATAACCATCATCAGATTTACTTTGTATAATTACAAAAAACAGCAGAAATACAAAGTTTTTAACAGTACTTGACATTACTTAAAATTCTTCAGCTTCAAATCCATATCCAAAGCACTGATCAATATATATATATATATATATATATATATATATATATATATATATATATATATATATATAGTTCTATACCTATATATGCATTATATGTACATGTACCGGTATATCATGTGTCTAATGGGAAGATTTTTCCAAGAATTTCACAGTAGTTTTCAACTTTTGAATTTCAGGAAAATATCTTTAACTTTTTTTAAGTCTCTTTCAGCAAGCTTGTATCGCCTGCCACTAGCGTCAGCTATCAGTGGTGCTTCTACGGGGCACATAATATGCTGGAATTCTTACAGCTGAGGGAATGTACAACTGGGCAGCCAGCAATGTGGACAAAACACATTTTTTCTTTGTCACAACTCAGAATATTCAGGACAATGCTTCATCTTTTTCACTTGATGAGCGCTTCAGCTCGACAAAGAAGGTGGCAGGTACTCGATCACATCATTCCTTCATACCCCAATCTGCTAATAAAATGGAAATGAGGAGAGTATCTGGAGATGATATGTACACTTCAGTTTACATAGGGTCAGAAATTGAACAGTCAACCAGCCAGCAGACACAAGATCAGCCTGCCACTCTGCCTGTTAATGTTAATCTTTACCAACCTGGAAGATACCTTGCTTGTATTTATGATAATAGTTGGTATATAGGAAACATCATGCAAAGGAATGATGATTAACAGGATGTTTATGTTAGCTTTATGAAAGAACACAGAGGAAACAAATTTTCTTGGCCTCCAGAAAACCAAAAGGACGAGTGCTGGGTGCCATTCCAGCATATTATGTGCCCCATAGAAGCACCACTGATAGCTGACGCTAGTGGCAGGCGATACAAGCTTCCTGAAACAGACTTAAAAAAGTTAAAGATATTTTCCCGAAATTCAAAAGTTGAAAACTACTGTGAAATTCTTGGAAAAATCTTCCCATTAGACACATGATATACATATGCATGTATATATAATACATATATAGGTATATAGATAGGTATAAAGATAGATAGATAGATAGATAGATAGATAGATAGATAGATAGATAGATAGATAGATCAGTGCTTTGGATATGGATTTGAAGCTGAAGAATTTTAAGTACTGTCAGAGGTGGAAAGAGTACTAAAATATTATACTCAAGTACAAGTACTGTTACTCTGATGAAATTTTACTTAAGTACAAGTAAAGTTACCAGACAAAAAATCTACTCAAGTAAAAGTAAAAAGTAGATCATTTAAAATGTACTTTGAGTAAAAGTAAAACGTTACTTTTAACAATGGGTTTTTTCTGCCTCCATTGTGTTGTGCAAAAATGAAAAAGAAGAGGAAACAAGGATATATGTACATCTCAACCCAGATGTTTTATTTAAAGGAAGTGTATCAAATTAAATGCTTAGGATAATGCTGCATTAAAACTGAGACAAACAAAAAAGGTCAATACACACAGTCATGTCGTTTACATCGCCCTGACCACACACAAAGCATTGTACACGAAATATGAAAGTGAAATGTTGCACCGAAATCTCGTAGCTTGCCTGTGTGCACTGTGTGTTATTGAACAATTCAATTCAAACATTATTTGTTTTGCTTAGTATTCCTTTCTGGCCTGTTGGATGTAGAATGGTAGGAGGACTGATCACGTCAGGTTGGCGAGCTAACTTGCTTGCATGATTAGCCAACCAAATAACAGACTAGTTACCGTTATGTTACAGTACCAACAGGTTGCTACTTCAACATTAGCAATGCCATCCACTATTTTTGGAATATAACCAGCCTATTGTCGGTTTTACTATGGAAAGGAAACATTATGATCAGAGGCGCAGATACGTTTTTTGAACTGGGGGGGACAAAAAAATGGGGGGGACAAAAAAATGGGGGGGACAAAGCTGCCAGCAAACCAACCCCAACCCCGATATGCCTGTCAAACTTGTTGTGGGTAACCATAGCAACCAAGCAGGCAATCTTTTTCTCCTCTATTTTCCATTCGGCAAGTGTCTCATGCAATGCGTCTTCTAAATTGTCCGCTGAATGTGTCTCTGGCATGAAACTCGTCTGCAGGCATTTGGACTGCATTGCCCACTCTCGGTCCACATAATGTACGGTAGCTGACATATAGGGCATCATGTTGCAGCTGGACCACATATCCGTTATCAAGGCCAAATATTCCACATCACCTAGCACTTTTTTTTCTTAACGTGCCAAAGCCTCAGATGAGTATCTAATACTTTTAATAATAATAAGAAGAAGAATAATATATTTAATAATGTGGTATTAAAATCCCCCCCCGCCCACGATATGATCGTCCATCACGATGTTTGCGTAAACATCGTTGATGCCAATTAAGGGGACATCGCACAGCCCTATTTCACGCACTCCATCAAGAAAAAAGTTAAACATGATGAACACGGGCATACTGTTTTGAGCATACGATTTTTTAAAAAGAAACTAGCTACATCAAAGTCCTTCAATAAACCCATCCTTTAGCGCAAATGAGCTTAACCTAGTTCAAAGCATGACGCTAGCAGTAGCTGCATAAGGCAAAATCACGTGGGCCTTTCGTCAATAACAAGCCACGGCGGGCAAACATTAATAATCAAGCGTCCTTACCTTAAAACGCTGTCTTGACCACAGAACTTCTCAAGTATTTCACTTAAATCCACACGGGTTAACAACACACCCAACACAGCTAGCGAGAAATGTGGATCTGCGCTAGCTTTGTATTGCTATTCCCCTCAGTATGCTTACTCTGTCTGCTGCCTGAACTGTGAACATTTTAGGCTACAATCTTTTCATCAATTTCTTCAGTAGACGCCGTTTTAGACATTTTATTATCCCCATCGAAATATGCTATTATACTAACAGGATTAAAACTCAAATCACACGACACATATTCAAATCACAACTGATTTATTTTACTGTTGGACAGATCATAGCATATCTAGCCTAGCTGCACATAGCCTAGCTGCTGGTAGGCTGATAACTGATAAGTAGCTGATATTCTGAACAGATTGGTGATCCTTACCTTAAAAAAGTCTGTGACTTTAGGCAATGATTCTATCATTACCTGCATCTCTCTTTTTTTTTCCTTTTATGCGCCCCGCTAACATGTGAACGCTTCATCTTTCAAAGCCTCTAAATTTGTGTCTCTGTAGTCTGCAGTCTTTGGCGCGCTTTCGTGTGTGACGTTACATTTTGTTACATTTTATTCTGGTACAGTTGTGGGTGTTCGTTTCGTGAACCACATCCACCATGTCTCTTACAGCAGGCTACTGTGCGCTCATTTATTTCTAACCTTATTTCTATCCGCCCACGATTCCGACAGTTTATTATTTTATTAATATTACAAGGCCCCTGATTGGCTGTGGCCCAGGGGCTTGAGCCCCCCTTAAAGCGCCGGTGCATGTCCGCCATCATCTGTGTGAGACTCGCGCGCGCGACAACTGTCCTTCCCGTGATTCATTTCCAGAACGCATTTCCCCTTCTCCATTTTAGCCTTTTTTTAAATTTTTTATTTATTTTTTTTACTCAGTAACGGTTGTGATGTAAAATGTACCAAAGTACACTACTTAAAAGAAAACATACTTAAGTAAAAGTACACTCTTTAAAAATTACTTGAAAAAGTATAAGTACACAAAAAAGCTACTCAAGTACAGTAACGCGAGTAATGTAATTCGTTACTTTCCACCTCTGAGTACTGTCAAGTACTGTTAAAAACTTTGTATTTCTGCTGTTTTTTGTAATTATACAAAGTAAATCTGATGATGGTTATTAATATTTATTTTATGCTAATTGTAGAATAAAAACCCTTTCTTTTTACCAGGCATATTGTTCCTATAATATCAATTGAATATTGTGATGATGACTGAATTGCTAAATTTATGATGCCATGAAAGAAAAAAATAAGCTCAGTAATCTGTCTTTCAAAGTTGATTCATTATTTTGGGGTGCCAAATATTGTAAATACCAAATTTAAGCTTTACGCTTCCATTCAGAGCTGATATATTGCTTTCTGAATATGCAAATACAGGTTCAAAATTGGTTCGCGCCATGTTACAGTACCCTATTTTGCAAATTTTTTTCACTATGAAGGCATTTGAGCTAGATAAAAAAAATGTTGACATAAATTTGATATATCAATATGCTCTCCACAAAAAAATGATGAAGTGGCTGAGCACTTGCCCACATGGTCAAATCATAAAGAGACTGGAGGCCTATTTTTGACATTCTACGATCATGTTCGATTTTCAAGAGTCAATAATTTAAAAACCCTTCAAGTTATGACCACAATGTTTTACACACATATAACTAGTACCCCAGATATGTGTATTCTACAATATGAAGATTATCCATTGAATCCCTTCTTTAGTACAGCTCTTTGAAATTTTGTAATTTTTTTGTGAGAATGGACAAACTGCCATTTTTGTGATGCTACAGAATGAAAAATTAGCTTTGTATCCCATTTTTGAAATTTACTACTGTATCTGGGGTGCCCAAATAGGGTGTATTCCAAATTTGAGCTTTATATCTGCATTTTTAGCTGAGATAATGCCTTTTAAAAATGAAAAAAAGCTCAAAATGCATTTGCGAGTGTAAAATAGGATTGTGGGTACCCTGATTAAAAAAATGATATCTAAAAAACTACTTGGAATTAAGCAGAAATATTTTGCATGTGTTCATCAGACATATGTGGGTACTTGTAAAAAAAAAATAATGAGAATCCGAGTTGGTGACCCGGGAAGATTTTGGAAAATCTGATGATTTCACACGGAATGACCCAATAAACTTACTGTAACCAGGTAACAGTAAGTAGACACCTCAGAAAAGCATTTAGGACTTTACAATATTGTTTGTGGCACACTTGTGAATTCCATGACCAGTGTCACAGAAGTTTAAAGTAAGGGGTAAAATTTTAGGCAGGTACTAAACTTAGGATGCATGAAATGAACTGGAAAGACCTTTATGAAAAGACTGTGGAAACTGAATCATGAGTTAAAAAAAAAGACGATAATATGACATGCAACATGAACATCTGCATTAAGCTATGCAGCTAGCTAGCAAGTTTAGCTAGCAAAGTCTTCATTTGCTCTTGTTAAAGTATTGAATGTGTAGTGAAAAACAATCTAAACCTCTTCTTCTAATCTCTAATTCTAATCTCTAAATCTCTAGATATCTAAAAATTTAATAACTCTAAAATGATGAATGCTAAAATACTAAGCAGTGCAAATTTCAAATAATTGAAACTAACCATCTTTAAAAAATTATTAAAACAAACATTTTAGTAACATTACTTTTTAACTAATCAAATTTGAACAATTAGATCCAGAGATATCATAATTTAAAGGCAAGTAATTGGGAGGCTGCTTTAGAAGTGTGGCCTGGTAGATCTACATGCATGTATCAGAAAATGGGACCACGGTTTTGTGTATTTACAGAGGTTTCTGCATGAACTGTTCCAACCTTCCCCAACTGGCCATTTTGAAAAAAAAAAAAAATCCTTAAATGCTCCCCTCCACACAGAATTTCAGTTGAATAAATCATACTATATTTGATAACTCTAGGCTACATACTTTAATTCCTAATAAATCCTGAATTCACCAGCATACATTACACCAGAGAACAGAGGTGAACTGCGAAGTAGAAAGTAGAAGTTTTGGTTGATAAAAATATTTGCTGCAGTGTCCAGCTTTGTGGCTCCAAAGGAAGTAGGTTACTCTTCCTTTGGAGTAGGGCAACATCTGATTGGCTGACATTAATTTATGGGTATACAAACTGTCCCAAGTCTCCCCGCTCTCCCCTAATGAAAACATTTTTCCCCTCTCAGCTAAGCCAACCTTTACCCAGGGCTCTACAGTGCGCACATTTCACTCGCATTTGCGAGCGAATTTTTCGGCATGCGAACGACAAAAAAAAAAAACAAAAAAACACGCGCATTCGTGCGAGGGCTTCTTGCGGCCGACAATTTAGGAAAGCACTAAGCACAGACGCGACGAGTTTAACATTCTAAAATGTATCAAACGTTAAACTGCAAAGTATGTAAATCCAGCGCTGGATAGCCTACCTAATATAGTGTAACGAGTAACGGCCTGTATTGTTGTGTGTGTGTGTGTGTATGTGTGTATTCTGCCTGCGCCTTGCTCCCTGTCTGTAGTTGCGTGCATTGCCCCTGTCTTGCACCTGCGGTGGTTCCCATGGTAGCCGGGGGGGGGGGGGGGGGGGAGTGAAAAGGTTACTTTTTTTTTTTGCCGTTCTGCCTCATCTTTCTGTGATTGCCCCTCTTTCCCACGGTTGTATGTTGTGGGTGTGGCATTAGGTGGGAAAAGTGCTTTTTAGGGATTCATCAGATCATTCAACTGAGAGATAACTGAGAGCTGGTTCGGACCGAGCTGAGAAATATATTCGCTATGCAGAGAATAACGGCGTTTTTTAAAAGCAATGATGGTGGAAACAAGAATAATAGAACGGACGAGGAAGAAAGTGTAGTGAAGAAAGCTAGAACGACGGGAGAAGGTACGGGAAAATTATATAATGAGATGGAAAGCACACACCCCAGTGCAAACATTTAGATGGGAACATACAACACAACAGAAAAACAAATAATATACAGTATATACAAATGGTGCATGTCACAACACAGCAGAAAAACAAAGAATATATATACAACTGGGCGTGTTGAGTTGCAGATGTTAATTGCACATTAGTTATAGAAACTCAGTTCAGCTACAAAACTCAGGATATTGCACTGTATTTGGTATTGCATTGTATTGGGTATGGATGTAAAAGTGTAGAAATATAAAATATACAAAAGCTATAAAAACTAAAAAGTTGCTCTGTGAGGTTGCACTGTAATAAGTATTGCACTGTATCAGGTAAGTGTGAGAATATTGTCCTTTTAGGTCCTTGTTGGTGCATTGTTGCACCTGCCAGAAGTGGCATCAGTCAGTGCATGTAATTAGCCTTTTTCACATTACGTCACTTGCAGAAGAACCTCACATCCGTTTTCAGCCTTTTGAATGGAAGAAGAGGCGGCATGCTAATCTGCTGGCTAACAAGTAGCAACCATAGAAAGTCAGTAAACTTCCTCTCCAAAACAAGGCAGATAGGTGACTGGAATGGTCGCTAACAATACGTAATGATAAACAACAATGTGCAATATTATTATCAATCTTATCTGTGAATGACACAGTTTTGTTAACATATGTTGCCGCCGTATACCTCTTCTTCCATTCAAAAGGCTGAAAACGGATATGTGTTCCCCTTTCAAGTGACGTAATGTGAAAAAGGCTAATTGTTCAAGGTGGTTATGGCCTGTGGGGGAAAAAAAAAAACTGTTTTTGAGTCTGTTGGTCCTTGCTTTGATGCACCTGTAACGCCTGCCTGAGGGCAGCAAGTCAAAGAACTCAGAGCCAGGGTGGGAGCTGTCCTTGATGATGTTGTTAGCTCTGCTGAGCTCTGCTCTCTGTTTAGCTACTGTTTGTTCATTCATTCAGTTGTTCGTTATTCATTTTATTCATTCGTTCATTCATTCATTCTCAATTGAATTTTGCGTTTTATGTGTTGGTGTGTCTAAGGTTTGTGCTGCAATAAACCTCTAAAATGAAAACCTACTTGTGCTTGTGCCCCCATTTTTTTCCCTGTGCTCCTAAAATTTTTAACTTAGGAGCACATGTGCTCCTGAAAAAAAAAGTTGGTGTAGAGCCCTGCCTTTACCACCTTGTATATTTACTCACTGTGTGTGTCTCTTTCTCACACACACACACACACACACACACACACACACACACACACAGAGAGAGCCTGGAGCAATGCATCAGGTGAAAAAAGCAAAAGCTCAGGATGGAAATTGGAGTAATAATTTGTAATAATCAATAAATTAAATAAATAATTGATCAAGGAATGATGTCATATGGGATATGGGGAGTGCAAATAATGGACCAGCCTTAACAAGCAAGATTTCAAATGTTTTACAGCAGTTTTTGAAATAAATTAGTCCATTGTCCTGTCTGACCACCCAACACCAGAAAACGTGACAACCTCAGGAAGGAACATAGCTCCACCACCCCAGTGAGTCACAAAGCCTCTTCTCTTCAGCAATTCCTTAAGCTCAATGTATTGTTAAACATCTCAGAGTAGAGCTGTGCAATATATCGTATTTTTATCACGATATCGATATTGATGTCAAACGATATCAAAATTCATAATATCGATATGAAATGATTTTTTGTCATTTGTAAGGTAAAACAACCCTTCTGTCCCCTAAGGCACACCGTAGCCTTGTATACGTCATCCATTCTACTCCCGCGATATCTCCGCAACAGTAAAAAATCAGTTCTTCTGTTTTCATACGTGTTGGGTGATTTGATATATTGATTTGTTAATATGTTGTTTGATTTGCTTGCTAATAGTTATAATAATACAATTAACATATATTTATGTCATATTTTTGGATGTGGGACTGGGTAATGTAAAAATGACATCTACGGAAGAAAACAAGCACAACAATATTAGCACATATCCAGCTTGCTAGCTGTGTTAGATGTGTTAAACCGTGTGGATTTAAGTGGAATAATTGCGAGTCGTCCTGTGGTCAAGGCAGCGTTTTAAGGTAAGGCAATTTGGTTATTAATGTTGCCCGCCGCGGCATGTTTACTTGGGTTCATTTGATTTTGACTTGTGCATCTGCAGCTAGCATCATGCTTTGAAGTAGGTTCTGCTAAGGACGGGTTTATTGCGCGATGTAGACGGACTCAGATGTAATTACATTGTTTTTAAAATTCCGTGCGCTTAAAACGGTGTCCCCCTGCTAATCATGTAGCGCTAATCATGTGTTGCTTTTACTTTTCGAGTGAAATATCTCTGCAAATGGTATTTCAATGCTGACATGCCAAAAAGATAGCGGAGTCCACATTTGGAAGATGAAGGAAGAGAAGCCTGATGCTTGAAAATAGATCGCTTAATCCACAACGCATATCTGTATTTGAGACATAACCTGCAACTAGTGGGGATGTTTTGGAATGACTGTGCATAGGGTGTTTTTGGCCACAGAACACTAACCCACAGTAGTAGGAGGACTACTGGGTTCATGGATTTTGTCTGTTGACTGAGCGACGCATGGTATTTGCCTTGTGCCATTTCACGTAGCATCTAGCCGCAGTGCCACCTACACTTTCAGGGAATGTTTACATGCCGCTGAGCTATTTTCATGTATGTTAATTCTTAAGGACTTGTCTCTATATTGTGCGTGTTCACACACAGACTGGCCATCGGGAGTAGCGGGAGTTTTCCCGGTGGTTCAGCGTGGGCCGGCGGAGAAAAAAAAAACAAAACAGTTGCGCGCTGGCCTTTAATATGATAAGCAATGTTAACAGTTTCTTTAAGAAACTGTTAACATTGCTTATTACAGTTGCGCGCTGGCCTTTAATATGATAACCAATGTTAACAGTTTCTTAAAGAAACTGTTAACATTGCTTATCATATTAAAGGCCAGCACGCAACTGTTTTTTTTTTTTTTTTTTTTTCTCCGCCGGCCCACACTGAACCACCGGGAAAACTCCCGCTACTCCCAATGGCCAGTCCGTGTGTGTGCATGTTTAATGTTGGTGTCTTAACAACACACAAGCTTACGTTGTAGTGTGTGTGTGTGTGTGTGTGTGTGTGTGTGTGTGAGAGAGAGAGAGATTTTATCCTTGGCTGGCTACGAGCCAGTGTGGACGTTACGCAGTAATCACTGGTAATACCAGCGCTGGCTCCATCCTCTGTGATCGGAAATGTTGAGTGAGGAGAACGTGAGCCTTGTGCAGGTGATAGGACCTATGCAAAGTACGCGCTTGCACAGTAAATAGTTTAAGTAAAAGGCGTTTCAGGGTACAACGGGAAGGGTTGACAGGTAGCCTATGAGGCCTGTACTATAAAAATGTGGGCCGGTGCCTCGGGTGTTGATGATCGGGGCTTTAAAAAAAAGGTGTATAAATATCATTTTAAAAATCGCGATATCGATATTTACTGAAAAAATCGTGATATTGATTTTTTCCAATATCGAGCAGCCCTATCTCAGAGTCTTCCTATGTACTTTCTGCCCTATTAGACTCCAGTGCAGAGGGCAACTTTATTGACCATGAGGTCGTTCAAAGGCTCGAGTTACCCACAGAAGAACTCCAATGACCCGTAAGTCTTAAGGCAATTGATGGCAGACCTATTGGGGAGGGGCTTGTCACTAGTCGCACTGCACCTCTGGAGATTCAGGTTGGGGCCCTGCATAAGGAACACATTTCACTGTTTGTCACCTGCACTTCTAACCTAGCCATTGTTCTGGGGTTCCCCTGGCTACAGCACCATGATCCTGTCCTCTCCTGGCAGCAGAGGGATATTCTAAGGCGGTCTCCATCCTGCCATCAGTACTGTCTGCAACTGCCCCAACTTGCTCTAATTTCCACCTCTGTGGAGAGTCCTTCACCCAGGGTCCAACCAAGCCATTGTTCTGGGGTTCCCCTGGCTACAGCACCATGATCCTGTCATCTTCTGGCAGCAGAGGGATATTCTAAGGCAGTCTCCATCCTGCCATCAGTACTGTCTGCAACTGCCCCAACTTGCCCTAATTTCCACCTCTGTGGAGAGTCCTTCACCCAGGGGCATTGAACATGTTCCAGCCTAAACTACACCCCGTGGCATTTTTCTCTAAGAAACTTACACCAGCTGAGCAGAACTATGGTATAAGTAACTGAGAACTTCTCACTATTAAACTGGCCCTAGAGGAATGAAGGCACTGGCTTGAGGGGGCCACACATCCATTTGTCATTCTCACTGATCAGAAGAACCTGGAATACCTCAAGACAGCTAAGTGGTTGAACCCATGTCAGGTACATTGGGCACTCTTCACCTGCTTCCAATTTACCATCTTGGACCATCCTGGCTCCAGAAACATGAAAGCTGATGCACTATCCAGAATCCATGCCCCCACAGCCCTCAAGAGTCCACACCTATCCTGCCACCCAAGTGTTTTGTTAATGCACTCTCATGGGAAATTAACAAGGAACTGACAAGCCCAACTTCACAACCCTCCAGAAGCTTGTTCACCCAGTCTCATGTTCATCCCACTACAATTCCAGGGTTGCCTCATTACCTGGATGCACTCACTCATCTCCTGCCATGGGACACCCCAATAGCCAATACACTTACCAACTCATCAGGATAAAGTATTGGTGGGAAAACATGATATCCAACATAAAATCAGTTCATCCCCTCCTGTTCCACCTGTGCTCAAGCCAAGGTGCCCCAGGCTCCACCCGTGGGTAAGTACATGCCACTGCCCACACCCCAGAGACCCTGGTCCCATCTGACTATAGACTTCATCACCAATCTACCCAAATCACAAGATCACATTGTAATCATGGTAGTCATTGATCAATTCTCCAGAGCTCTGAAACTCATTCCCTTGCCTGGCCTACCCACAGCCTTCAAAACAGCAGAGTTCATTTTCTCCCATGTCTTCAGGTACTATGGAATCCCCTGAAGATATAATGAGTGACCAGGGACCCCAATTCACATCCAGATTATGGGCAAAATTCATGAATAAACTAGGGGCATTGGTGAGTCTAACTTTGGGGAATCACCCGCAGTCCAATGGCCAAGTGGAACATGCAAATCAGGAAATAGGGTGCTTCCTAAGGGTGTTCTGTCTACAAAACCCCAAGGACTGGTCACAGTCTCTTCCCTGGGCAGAATATGCCCAAAACTCTCTCAAACACTCAGCCACACAACTCAGCCCATTCCAATGCATCCTTGGGTACTAGCCACTATTATTCCCATGGGACGACTCACCCACACACATACTCGCAGTAGATTCATGGTTTCAAAGAAGTGAGCAGGTGTGAGAGAGCGTCCATCAGTGACTAGAGCAAGTGTCCAGGATATATAAGCTCTTTGCCAACAAGCACAGAGGGGAGATACCTGTGTATGCACTGGGAGACAGAGTCTGGGTGTCCACCAAGGACCTACAGGACCCCAACGCATGTCAAAAACTCAGTGCCAGGTACAGCGGCCCCTTCAAGGTCCTTCGCCAAATCAAGGAGGTCGCTTACAGATTGGAACTCCCATAAGACTGCTGCCAATCACTCGCATTCCAACGTACCATGTCTTAAAGCTCATAGGCAACAGTTTTAATTGTATGCACATTTGAAACTTTCTATGTTAAAAAACCCTCTGTAGTTTTCTTCTGGTCCCAAGAAGTATTGTTAATAAGTAATAATTAAAATAAGTTAGTGCGGATCGTGGCAAATTTCTGTCGGCTATTTCCGTGACTACTCGGCGCGTGATGTCTCATCTCATCTCATCTCATTATCTCTAGCCACTTTATCCTTCTACAGGGTCGCAGGCAAGCTGGAGCCTATCCCAGCTGACTACGGGCGAAAGGCGGGGTACACCCTGGACAAGTCGCCAGGTCATCACAGGGCTGACACATAGACACAGACAACCATTCACACTCACATTCACACCTACGGTCAATTTAGAGTCACCAGTTAACCTAACCTGCATGTCTTTGGACTGTGGGGGAAACCGGAGCACCCGGAGGAAACCCACACGGACACGGGGAGAACATGCAAACTCCACACAGAAAGGCCCTCGCCGGCCCCGGGGCTCGAACACAGGACCTTCTTGCTGTGAGGCGACAGCGCTAACCACTACACCACCGTGCCGCCCCGCGCGTGATGTCATTTAAGCCAAACAAACTGCTTGAGTTGAGTTCACTTCCGTGTATTTTCATTGCCGTTCGGCTTGATTACAGACGTACGTTCGGGAATTTAAAAAACAAAAAACAAAACATGCCTTATTGTTGTGCAGTGAACTGTAACAACGGGACCGGTTCAGGAAGAAGTTTTTACCATTTTCCAAAAGAGGAGAAGAGGCAGAGAGAGTGGATTATGTGTGTGAAGCAAGAGGGTTGACAGCTGGCTAAATATGCCGCTCTGTGCTCCGATCACGCCGAGGAGGGAGCATTGATTAATTTTTGAAGAATCCCCATCTGTTGGAGAGTTTAGGTGTCAGTGTTGGACAGAGAAGGCTCAAACCTGACACTGTTCGAACAAAATTCAAGCACAAAAGCAAGCAGTCAAAGAAGAAATGGACCAACAATGCTCAAGCAAAAAAGAGAAGATTGGAGATAAACATTTTTACCTTTGCTTGCAATTTTTCAAGTGAAAAATCCTGAGGGATCCTGTACAATCATTGTGTAAAGGAGACAAAAGGGATAGTTTGTCATGGTTACCTGCCAGTATGCTAACATGCTATTGACTAACATGATAAATGTCTGTGTGTATGTATGTACGAACGCAAGTGTTCCTAATGAAGTGGCCACTAAGCTGAAGTTAGTCACGGCTAAAATGATACCTGTGGGCATGCTAACATGCTAATGGTTCACATGCCATTTGCATGCTAAATGTATGTGCGTGTTTATACAGACACACATGTTCCTAATAATGTGGCCATTAAGTTGAAGTTGATTAATCACAGCTAACATGCTAACTGCTAGCCTGCTAACATGACAATGGCTGACATGCTCAGTGTATGTCTATGCATGGTTTTACACAAGTGGTCCTAATAAAGTGGCCACTAAGTTGAAGTTGATTTGCAATGGCTACCTGTTAGCATGCTATTGACTAACATGATTAATGTCTATGTGTATGTTTAGAGTAGGCTATAAATAGTATAAAGCTTGTATTAAAATGAGCAATATAAACGAATCCACGTTCTATTATAGGGATTATGTGTGTGTGCCCCTGTGTGCATCAGTGGGGAACCCCATTAAATGTCCTGGTATATGTTATTATTGAATTGTTGAAAATTAGTCCTGTATGTATCTCTCCAGCAAAAAAAAAAAAAAGTATTGAGGTATTTCACCTGACGTCACAGGGTCACGTGACGCCCCGGTGTCCACCATTTTGGACGGCAAGCTAGCTAATGTCAACAACAGTAGCTAGTATGTTACTGTAGCAATATTTATGTTCATTCATTTGGATGACTGTTAAAACCTTTCAGTCTCAAGTTTTTCCTTTACTGGATTTACTAGTTTACTGAGCTAGCGCGCGATGGCTCCCGGCTCGGCCGGCGAGCGCGCGATGGCTCCCGGCTCGGCCGGCGAGCGCGCGATGGCTCCCGGCTCGGCCGGCGAGCGCGCGATGGCTCCCGGCTCGGCCGGCGAGCGCGCGATGGCTCCCGGCTCGGCCGGAGAGCGCGCGATGGCTCCCGGCTCGGCCGAGTGCGCTAGCTCAGTAAACTAGTAAATCCAGTAAAGGAAAAACTTGAGACTGAAAGGTTTTAACAGTCATCCAAATGACTGAACGTAAACATTGCTACAGTAACATACCAGCTACGATGTTGTTGACATTGGCTAGTGCTAACAGCTAGTTGCTAATACACTGCTACAACTACACCGACCCTAATAATACAGTTCTTAGTCATTGCCTGGTAACAGCAAATTTATAACGGGCCATGTCTCAACAGACTAAGAAGTTATTTCAATGACATTTAATAACATTTTGTTTATCCTGAGGACCGAAAGTAAATGAAAATGTGAACAAACCTTAGCTGTAATCAGATGGCTACCACCAGCTCCAGGGACGACCCGCTGATGTAGGCATGTTACCCAGCCTGACACAAAATATTTGTAGGCATCCAAACTTGTATACGCTTTCAGATCAATACCTGTGTATGGCGATGGGTTTTTAACGACATAGGTATACAGATCATGTGGGCCGAAGTCAGGTAAAGACGAGGGCTTTGTGTACTTCCGTACGTCAGTGAACAATCCTGGTGGAAGCAGGTAAACGTCGTTCTCTAAGCCTGCTAACCTCAATTTTTGCAAATACCTCTCCCTCTGCTCGCCCTGTAAATGCCCTACATCACTGGATAGTGAAGGTGTTTTCTGCATCTCGCTCCTTTTTCTTTTATGTTTTTCGTTTGTCGCCTTCCTCGCATTCAAACTGATTCGAGCCGTGCCGTCCAAAATGGCAGCATCACATGACTTGGTCACGTGAGTGAAATACCTCAATATTTAGAAAGTGGTTAAATAAATGAACCTCCTAAACGCGTGCTCGGTTTGCAAGTAAACACAGAGCTGCTCCAGGTCTGTTTGGCTTAAATGACATCACCATGACTGCCAGCCCTGTGATGATCTGGCGACTTGTCCAGGGTGTACCCCGCCTTTCGCCTGTAGTCAGCTGGGATAGGCTCCAGCTTGCCTGCGACCCTGTAGAACAGGATAAAGCGGCTAGAGATAATGAGATGAGATGAGACGATGACTGCCCCCTGGTGGTGAAAGTGTGCATAAGTGAGATGTAAACAAACCTTCGGAAATTGTGCAAAACAGTATATTTTAAGCATTTTATTCAATTTTAGGGTGCAAATTAGACACCAGGAAGAATGAATTCGCTTTTTGGGTCATTCTTCTAGACAATAAAATTGATGTTCTACATTTCACCTCCGACCGTTGCCTATGACCTTTAAGCCTGCCATTCCTGGACCTCTCGCCACAAATATACATCCTCCATGGAATCCCCCTTTACCTCTAGAACTGGAAGGACAGCCGGTGTACCAGGTACACAAAATTTTATATATATAGAACATTTACACACACACACACACATACATACATACATGCATATATATATACGTGTGTGTGTGTGTGTGTTTCCCCTTTGCATGTCATGAGCAGGGCTCTGTAGATTTCTAATTACAGTCATAACTTTTATTAAGGGGTTTAGAGGAAATCGTGCAAATTGCTGTGTACTTCTGTATTACTTGTAAACCTGCAGAAAAGACAAATTGGGTGGTATGAAAAATGTTCATTTGAAAATTGTAGAAATAGTTATATTTCAGGACAGCAAGTGCTGAAAATTTAAAGCAACACTGCTACAGGTTTGCACAGTTAAAAATGTATACAATTATGCTTACACTCTCAGAAAATAAAGTATGTTATTGTACCTTTAGGGGTACAATGGCTTGTCACTGGGGCAGTAGCCTCTAAGGTACTTATTTGTACCCTTTACTGCTTGGCAACATATATGGACCTTTTTGGCCTGACAAAGATGCATACATTGAGGTCCAGTAATGAGTCATGGGGGGTACATTCGTGTAGATTGTACCTTGGGGGAAAAGAACTGGACTCCTACTGTCCCCTTATTTCTTACAGTGTACCTGTATAATTGCTCAGTGGGAGAATGTCTGTCATTAACCTGAGCTGGCTTGTAGTCAATTCATCAATGTGTCCAGTAAAATGACACACACACACACACACACACACACACTAGGATGGATTCTCATCTCATCTCATCTCATTATCTCTAGCCGCTTTATCCTTCTACAGGGTCGCAGGCGAGCTGGAGCCTATCCCAGCTGACTACGGGCGAAAGGCGGGGTACACCCTGGACAAGTCGCCAGGTCATCACAGGGCTGACACATAGACACAGACAACCATTCACACCTACGGTCAATTTAGAGTCACCAGTTAACCTAACCTGCATGTCTTTGGACTGTGGGGGAAACCGGAGCACCCGGAGGAAACCCACGCGGACACGGGGAGAACATGCAAACTCCACACAGAAAGGCCCTCGCCGGCCACGGGGCTTGAACCCAGGACCTTCTTGCTGTGAGGTGACAGCGCTAACCACTACACCACCGTGCCGCCCAGGATGGATTCTCATTAAAAAAAAAAGTGCTCATCAGAAAAAAAAAAACATGTGCTTAACAGAATTTAGTTCATGGAGCAAAGCAATATTATATCAAGAATTAAGTCTAAAGATATGTAGACCCATTCCACAAATATGAACACAAGCCAGAAAGAGCTTTCCTCTGACCCCTGCAATCAATCTGGCTAACAACACCAATCAGTGTGAGTGGGACTTTATGATGAATCATATTTAAGACCTACCTTTTCCTGAGCATTTTTTTTGAAAGTGCACATCCAGTACATCGCCTCCTCAGACATGTCCTTGAGTTTTTTTTTTTGTTTTTTTTTTTCCTCAGATCTTAGTACAACACACTAGGGCTAGCAGAAATCACAGAGAATTAACGTTTGTTATTTGATGCACAGTTTGCTGGTTGCCCCCCCCGCGCGCGCTTAACCTCAGTGCATTCAGAAAATGAAGGTATACCAATGTGGCAGCACTATCCAGATGGGTTCAGACAGGCAAAGAAAAAATGCTTTCTGAAGTTAATTAACCTTGCTTTTTTGCCTACTGCTTCCCTACCTTCCCTATTCTGTGCTTATTACTTTTCAATGGATCCACACAATGACACTGGTAATTACCAGGCTGGTCTTGGCAAGTTGGTTCATTCTTGCAAGGAGAGGAGCTGCATTCGTCAATATCCACCTCGCATACAGGTCCTTTGAGAGGGGAAACAGACAGCAGGAAAAAATAAACTAAAGACTAAATGCACAAATGGGATGACTTGTCATTACCATCCTCCTTTCATACAAAATATAAGGACACATGGGAGTGGAAAAAAAAACACTCACAAAAATGTTGATTTAATTAATTATTTGAAATTCCAGAAAAAAATCCTACAAACAAACTTTTAGCAAATAATGTTTGTGCTAGGGGCGGCACGGTGGTGTAGTGGTTAGCGCTGTCGCCTCACAGCAAGAAGGTCTGGGTTCGAGCCCTGTGGCTGGCGAGGGTCTTTCTGTGCGGAGTTTGCATGTTCTCCCCGTGTCCGCGTGGGTTTCCTCCGGGTGCTCCGGTTTCCCCCACAGTCCAAAGGCATGCAGGTTAGGTTAACTGGTGACTCTAAATTGACCGTAGGTGTGAATGTGAGTGTGAATGGTTGTCTGTGTCTATGTGTCAGCCCTGTGATTGACCTGGCAACTTGTCCAGGGTGTGCCCCGCCTTTCGCCCGTAGTCGGCTGGGATGGGCTCCAGCTTGCCTGCGACCCTGTAGAAGGATAAAGCGGCTAGAGATGATGAAATGAGATGTTTGTGGTAAAATATTTTCCAATAAATGGCATTGCCTAAAATACACTGATGTTTTTTTATATTATTTATTTATTTTTAAGAACAGACTGATAATTAAATGAAAATCCTGTGTTACTGCTAATCACATTTAGCAAATACTGTATGTAGTTTACATGATTGTTCAACACATACCAGAGAAGCCAAAAGGGCAAATGCATATGAAGCCACTGGCAAGATCCAGACACGTGCCTTCGTGCAGACATGGAGATGACAGGCATTTGCTGATGTCAATTTCACATAAAGGACCTGAGGAAGATGCAGAGAAGGAGAAATGCAAGAGTCTGAGTATTGAGAAAATAACATGCCTACCAATTATATATCAAAAGCTTGTATAGTATGTGGATTGAGAAAAAAGGAAAACAACACAAAATCCTTTTAAAAGTTTTTAGTCCTGCACCTGATTGAGCAAAATGTAACATTCTGTTGAGCAGGTGTGTACTGAAATATGGATAAGCCAGTTTCTTTCGAAATTTGAAAGAACATAAAATGAGAAGAATGACATAAAAAAAGAATGTGCCTCTATGTGAACAGCAGCAGTCTTTGTCTCTTCAAAAATTTTAAAGTGAAGTATAAGGTAAAGAAATAAAAACAAGTATTTATGTGAACTCATATTATGTACAATTACCTGTGGCTCTATCTGGGCAGACACAACTGAAGGAGTTGAGTTTGTCTAGGCAGGATGCACCATTTTTACAGGGCTGACTTAGACACTCATTTACTTCAATCTCACAGTTATTACCTGGGGGAAAAGGAGGAACGCTTCACTTTATTAAATAAGTGCCGACTGTGGACTAGGTCTACAATAAATAATTGTTATAATTAAAGTAGTTGTTAATCAAGTAATCTAATCATTCTCAATAAACCAATGGTAATAGCCACTTAAGTTACAAATAAAAAAAAATACAAGAAGCTTAAAATTCAAAGGAATGAGGGCCTGTAATTATATGACTATGATGCTGAATGTAATATGAGGCTAACTCCAACAGGTTGGTCCATTTCACCAAGCAAGAACATCCATCCATCCATTATCTCTATCGCTTATCTGTCAGTGTTGTAGGGGGAGCTGGAGCCAATCCCAGATGACTTTAGGCAAAAGGCAGGGTACACCCTAGGCAGGTTGCCCATCTATCTCAGGGCTAATGCAGAGATGAACAATTTAGAGTTGCCAGTTGACCTAATCTCTGTATCTTTGGACTATGGGAGGAAACAAGAGCAACCACAGGAAACCCATGCAGACACAGGGAGAACACACAAACTCCACACAGAAAGGCCCAAGTCAATTGCAAAGTTCAGACCCAGTACCTTTTTGTTGTGAGGTGACAGTGCTAACCACCCCCAGGTAGGGGCAATGGTTTTAAATTGAACAATCTCAATGTCAATGAAGTATCATCAATGTACAGTTACTTCTTGTCCAACTGATGCACTGGTTACATTTATGCAGAGATTAGTCTTACAACGTATTAAAATGCTTGCCTAGTTTTAAGGCAAAACAAATCTTAAGGTCTAAGTCAAGGAAGGTAAATGGGAGATTTCACATTACAGACATGGGGAAAAGCATAAAACACACATACACGGGGGTGGGGTGGGGTGCTCATCTTTATATGTGAGGGTACCAATAAATCCAGGTGCACAGAAACAGTGGTAAGTAGCAATGCCATCTTTGCAGATGCTAATTGTTCCACAAGGCTTACTGGCACAGTCATCAATGTTGAGCTCACAAAATTGTCCAGTTAACCCTGAAAGAAAAGAAAAGAAAAAAAAGAGATCTCGATCTTATAGGACATTCTGGATGCGAGTACCTGACCATGCATATGAATAACGTAGCAAGAGGTTCAAGGTGGTTTAAAAGGATAGGTTCTCATCAAAGCACATACTCCAGGACACAATGGATTGATGAAAGCCTGGACATTTAAATTATTCTTGATATTTAAGGTAAAGTGTCATTAAATTAATAGTTGAGGCAAAAAAAAAATCCATGTGTCAATAATGATTCAGTTCCTGTTTAGATAACTTTATATGCAGTATCAATCTAATGACCTACATCATGTTTTTCAAAGCTCAATTAATTTTACATTAACCTATCGCACAGATTAAGAGTAGTTCTGATATGCAAATGGCTGGCTGGCAGTGTGTCGTGACAGACTGTGACAAAAGTGACAGTAACTATTTGTGGCAGATGCATTTATAAGGCAACCGATTACATTTCCTCAGGGAAATCCACATATGTTGATCCATAGCAGCACAATCCCTTGAAACAGTGTCTCATGGGAGTTTCAACACAGTTGCTCCATGCAGCCACGAAGGCACACACTTGAAACTGCCTCTTGGCTCTTCACATGTGGAAGTTTCTCAAACAGGACATTGACAGGACATCAGTTTTCTAACCACGGTGGAGCAATCACTTACTTTGTATCTTGTGTAAGTCAGGGCCAAAGCACTAGGCTTAAAAGAAGACTGCTCTAAAAATGCTAATAAATAATGACAGACTGTGGGTAGTATTTATCCTTATCAATCTGAATGCTAACTAGACCCTAAAAGCTTTTACCCATTTGAGTTGCATTAGCATTTACAGGTGATATTTGCTTTTTGAGCTTGCAATTTCAGTAGTTCTCCCATCACTTTTGTATCCTCAGCTGTTGGACACATTCCATTACTGATACTTTATGCATTTACCTACATTGAGCCAAAAAGCATCATCAAACTGATGAATGAGGCACAAGACTATTAAACTGCTGTGCAAGGGAAATGTTTAGGGTGCAAGAGTACATTTATTTTTAAGCAAATAATTCTCTGTTACACTCTGCTGTGTTTCTCAAATGAGATTTTAACTTCAGCACAAGTCTGGTGGTTCTCTATGGGATAAACAAATTGTATTAACAGAGAATAAATGAGAGTTGTGAACAGCTATGAAAGCTGCAGTGGTCAAAAACAGTGTTTGCAAGGAGAATTCCAGAAGTATTGAATATTAAAGGACGATAAATTAAATTGTCTAAGTAAATACAAGTAATAGAAGTCCATCATTTAAATTATACAGCACTGTTGAGTACTCAATTCTGATTTCTTAGAAGTTGCTAATCAATTTTATGTAATGGCACAGCTCTCTGACAGTGTATTAGGGCCATTATGGGCTAAACCCCCCCCCCAAAAAAAACCCAGTGTTTCTCAACCATTGTGCCGCGGCCCATTAGTGGGCCGCAAAGCACCATCTAGTGGGCCGCAATTTTTTTTCCCAAGTTGAAACTAATTTTTACTCGCTGTAGTGTACAATTGCTGGATTGCATCCAACGTCACATCCACCTCATTAAGCTACTGTATGGTCACACTACAATTCGCGATGCCTTCCAATGGGTTATCGATGAAAATTAGGCATTTTGGTGGCGATGCTTGACAATATACACATGAGCTAAAAGTTGTGGTCACACAGCAGGTGAACAGTTGACTGTCACACCTTCGCACACTTGAGTCTGGCGCAGCTTGAGTGGCTGCCCTCGCTCACAGAGCATGTTGTGCACACTCTTGGGACCCGGTCGTTATGGGAAACACCTGATACTGACTTGAATGCAATCAGCATGTGCAGATATGGATGCTGTTTTCACAGAGACTTTGTAAAGTATTATCATTATCATGTTTGTTTCTAGCCATGTTTATAATGCTATTTAAATACTCTGCTTTATGATTCTGCTTTGCTTTCATTTGTGTTTTGTTTTTGTAAATACCATGCCTGCTAATAAACACTCTACCTGCACTTAGATCTGTCTACTGCCGTCTATCTTGTGTTCTGATCCCCAGACCTTTAACCCAGCCACGTATAAAAAGTTGTATGCCTCCATGCTCTTCCAGGTTTTCATCTGTTTGTCCCTGTAGAATGTCTGCAGTACCAGGTAGTTTGAGATGTTGGGGAACTCAACAGAGAGATCATTTTCCAACTCAGGAAAAATCCTTCTTTGTTAATATGTAAGGATCTGTCCCATTGAGTGGTTTCTATGTCCACTTCTTTTGAGTGTACTTCTTGGCTTTAATAACTTATTTGTTTGTTGTACACAAACATGGCAATAAGTTATTGTGTTAATCACCCAGACTCCATTTTTGGATCATTAATCCCTTTTGACTGAGAATGCCTTGCATGCATGGTTTTATGTTGGCTTCTGGCACATCCATACGGTTTTAAATACAATACCTACAATTAAAAACAGTTTGTTTTTATTGCATGTATTTAATTCTTGGGCTCCCATCTGTAACAGGGAGTGATGTTGCATTCCGTTAATACACTTGACAAATTAGATTAGATTAGATTAGATTAGATTAGATTAGATTAGATTAGATTAGATTAGATAAAACTTTTATTGATCTCTTTGGGAAGGTTCCCTCAGGGAAATTAAGATTCCAGCAGCATCATTACAGATAAACAGAGAAAAGAAATAGAGAAAACTTCAAGATAAATTAAAATAAATTAAGTATTTACATATACAAATATAAAAAGAATAAGATATGGGGAAGAGAGGAAGGGGAGAGAGGAGGGGGAAAGGGGGTAGAAGTGGGGCAGCAGGAGAGATATTGCACTTTATATTGCACATTATATTGCACATTGCCTGGTATTGCTTATTGTTAGGCTAGGCTACTGATCCTTCCCATCCTCTGTTCTCCTGTTACCCCTCCTCCCCCCCAGAGAGGAGTTGTACAGTCTGATGTCATGAGGGACAAAGGAGTTTTTGAGTCTGTTCATCTTGCACTTGGGAAGGAACATTCTGTCACTGAACAGGCTCCTCTGGTTGCTGATGATGGTGTGCAGAGGGTGACTGGCATCGTCCATGATGTTCAATAGTTTGTCCATAGACAACTTCTCTGCCACCGTCAACAATTATTAGATTCTAATAGAATAGATGAGCTGAAATAATTGGGGATCTTTTTTTTTTAATGGGCCCCAGCTTGTTACAAGTATGAAGAGGTGGGTCTTAAAGTAGAAAAGCCTGAGAACCCCTGGTCTAGAGGTCTGGAGTGCAGTCGGTGTTCCAGTTCATCCCAAAAGTGTTCAGTGGGGTTGAGGTCATGGCTCTGCATTGGACACTCAAGTTCTTCCACTCCAACTTTTGGCACACCATATCTTCATGAACCTCACTCTGTACACAGGGGCATTGTCATGCTGGAACAGGTTTTGGCTGCTCAGGTCCAGTGAAGAGAAATTGTAATACTACAGCCTACAAAGACCTTCTGTACAATTGTTTGCTTTTGATTTTGTGGCAACAGTTTGAGGAAGAACCACATATGGGTGTGATTGTCAAATGATGGATTAAAGCATAATAAACATATTAAAATGTGTTGTTCTTGAACAAAGAAAAACATGCAATATAGATAGATAGATAGATAGATAGATAGATAGATAGATAGATAGATAGATAGATAGATAGATCTTTATTGTCCCCTCAAGGGAAATTTGTCTTCACCAACTGTCAGACTTGGAACAGCTACAACATAAGTACAATAAAGACATAACCAACATTAAACAGGTATAAAATGTGTACACACAGACAGAAGACATTCAGACAAAAACAAGCGACAGGCATCAAGACATTGAACAGATATCAAATCAAATATCAAATCAAATCAAATATGCTCACTTAGACAAGAAACCATTCAGACAGTAGGCCTACAACATATCTGCATCAGACAGTCTGTCACTATTTACCCAGTCCAGGAAAGTCCGTACAGGGTTACTGGGGGAGGCAGTTCAATGCATAGATGGCAGACGGTATAAAACTCTTACTAAAACATGCCCGTCTCCATCTTAAAGTCCTATACCTGCAGCCAGATGGGAGCAGTGTGACAAGTGGGTAAAGAGGGTGCTTGTGGTCTTCAATTATTGACACTGCGAGGCGTGTGACAGCTTTGAGGTTGAGCTCAGCAAGGTTGCGTGTGGGGTGGTGAATGATTTTGGATGCTGTGTGTGTGATTTTTGTCAGTTCGTTTCTGTTGGAGGTGGAGAGCATATTATAGAAACATTATATTATATTATTATAGAATTGCTATTTATTTAACTCTTATGCTCTTTCTAACCCATCATAAAGTTTTCTGCCATGGGAGATTTGTTAGGACTTTGCACTTTCTGGTTTCTCTGTAATATAAGCTGTTTATTGTTTTGTTTTTTAAAATTTTTTTTTAGCTTGTTTGTTTTTGCCTTTATAACTACAAAAGAGGAAGAAAAAAGAGCTGGTGAAAGAAAGACTTGATAGCTGCTCAAAAAGACATAAGTAACAGCAGGAACTAATTATTGGCATGGTTGTGATTCTGCTGTAGGCATGAGTACCATAGGTAATCACAACTGTGCCGAGATTCAGTATAACCGCACTATTGCAAGTGTGATATTGCTTTTATACAACAGTTTAATAAACGTGAAATCTAAAAAAGCTATTGTGGCAGCGGGGGCGTGGTCAAGCATCGGTCTGTGACCGGAGGGCAGAGTCAGGGAAGGTAAGTGGCAGAATCACTGCACCTGATGTCAATTAACCTGTGTTTGTGTGTCTGTCCCAGTGACTGCGCCCTACATAATGAAAGAGGGAGCAGAGGAAGGGAGCTCTCTCCCCAACCAGATGACTGATGTGTGTATCTGTGTGGCTGGGAGATTGTGTCGACTAGGGCTGCTCGATATTGGAAAAAAATCAATATCACGATTTTTTCAGTAAATATCGATATCGCGATTTTTAAAACAATATTTATACACCTTTTTTTAAAGCCCTGATCATCAACACCTGAGGCACCGGGCCACATTTTTATAGTACAGGCCTCATAGGCTACCTGTCAACCCTTCCCGTTGTACCCTGAAACGCCTTTTACTCAAACTATTTACTGTGCAAGCGCGTACTTTGCATAGGTCCTATCGCCTGCACAAGGCTCACGTTCTCCTCACTCAACATTTCCGATCACAGAGGATGGAGCCAGCGCTGGTATTACCAGTGATTACTGCGTAACGTCCACACTGGCTCGTAGCCAGCCAAGGATAAAATCTCTCTCTCACACACACACACACACACACACACACACACACTACAACGTAAGCTTGTGTGTTGTTAAGACACCAACATTAAACACGCACACACACGGACTGGCCATTGGGAGTAGTGGGAGTTTGTGGGCCGGCGGAGAAAAAAAAAAACAGTTGCGCGCTGGCCTTTAATATGATAAGCAATGTTAACAGTTTCTTTAAGAAACTGTTAACATTGGTTATCATATTAAAGGCCAGCGCGCAACTGTAATAAACAATGTTAACAGTTTCTTAAAGAAACTGTTAACATTGCTTATCATATTAAAGGCCAGCGCGCAACTGTAATAAACAATGTTAACAGTTTCTTAAAGAAACTGTTAACATTGCTTATCATATTAAAGGCCAGCGCGCAACTGTAATAAACAATGTTAACAGTTTCTTAAAGAAACTGTTAACATTGCTTATCATATTAAAGGCCAGCGCGCAACTGTTTTTTTTTTTTTTCTCCGCCGGCCCACAAACTCCCGCTACTCCCAATGGCCAGTCCGTGTGTGAACACGCACAATATAGAGATAAGTCCTTAAGAATTAACATACATGAAAATAGCTCAGCGGCATGTAAACATTCCCTGAAAGTGTAGGTGGCACTGCGGCTAGATGCTACGTGAAATGGCACAAGGCAAACACCATGCTTCGCTCAGTCAACAGACAAAATCCACGAACCCAGTAGTCCTCCTACTACTGTGGGTTAGTGTTCTGTGGCCAAAAACACCCTATGCACAGTCATTCCAAAACATCCCCACTAGTTGCAGGTTATGTCTCAAATACAGATATGCGTTGTGGATTAAGCGATCTATTTTCAAGCATCAGGCTTCTCTTCCTTCATCTTCCAAATGTGGACTCCGCTATCTTTTTGGCATGTCAGCATTGAAATACCATTTGCAGAGATATTTCACTCGAAAAGTAAAAGCAACACATGATTAGCGCTACATGATTAGCAGGGGGACACCGTTTTAAGCGCACGGAATTTTAAAAACAATGTAATTACATCTGAGTCCGTCTACATCGCGCAATAAACCCGTCCTTAGCAGAACCTACTTCAAAGCATGATGCTAGCTGCAGATGCACAAGTCAAAATCAAATGAACCCAAGTAAACATGCCGCGGCGGGCAACATTAATAACCAAATTGCCTTACCTTAAAACGCTGCTTTGACCACAGGACGACTCGCAATTATTCCACTTAAATCCACACGGTTTAACACATCTAACACAGCTAGCAAGCTGGATATGTGCTAATATTGTTGTGCTTGTTTTCTTCCGTAGATGCCATTTTTACATTACCCAGTCCCACATCCAAAAATATGACGTAAATATATGTTAATTGTAATATTATAACTATTAGCAAGCAAATCAAACAACATATTAACAAATCAATATATCAAATCACCCGACACGTATGAAAACAGAAGAACTGATTTTTTACTGTTGCGGAGATATCGCAGGAGTAGAATGGATGACGTATACAAGGCTACGGTGTGCCTTAGGAGACAGAAGGGTTCATTTTACCTTACAAATGACAAAAAATCGTTTCATATCGATATTATGAATTTTGATATCGTTTGACACCAATATCGATATCGTGATAAAAATACGATATATTGCACAGCTCTAGTGTCGACTGGAAAGTGTCACAATAAAGAGTTTTTGCAACTCAGTTCTGGCCTGCCGTACTTCTGTGCTCCAACCACCAGCTCAAAGTCTTACAGTGGTGCTGAAACCCGGGAACGAGCACAGAAGAGAACAGCCCCATGGAGTCCTCCCCTTTCGCGGACCTGATCCACACACTCGCCACGGCTCAACAGAGCCACCACCAGGCGATGGTCGTCCTCCGAAAGGAGCAAGCGCAAAGGTTCGAGGCCCTGGTGCTGGCGCAACAGGAAGATCATCAGGCGTTCCGGCACCTCCTTACATCGGCGGGGTCCACCACCTGCACCGCCACGGGCCTTCCCCACCTCACCCTAATGAAGATGGGCCCGCACGACAACCCTGAGGCCTTCCTAGTGCTCTTCAAGCAAGCAGCAGAGGCCTGGGGCTGGCCGGTGGAACAGTGCGTGGCGCGCCTCCTCCCCCGCTAACGGGCGAGGCGCAGCTGGCCGCACTACAGCTCCCCACCGACAGCCGGCTGGTCTACGTGGACCTGTGCCGGGCCGTCCTCCAGGGTGTGGGACGCACCCCAGAACAACAACGCCAGTGCTTCCGCGCTGTACGCCTAGAGGAGGTCGGCCACCCATTCATGTTTGGCCAGCAACTCCGGGACGCCTGCCGGTGGTGGCAGATGGCTGACAACCGCCACGCCGAGGGAATCGTCAATCTGGTGGCACTGGAGCAGTTCATCACCCGACTTCCCAAAGGGACCACGGAGTGGGTCCAGTGCCATTGCCCAGCGTCGCTGGATCAGGCCATCGAGTTGGCAGAGGATCATTTGGCGGCTGTTCCCACGGCAGGATCACAGATTTCCTCTTCTTCTCTCTTTCTGTCTCCCCCTCCCCTTCTGTGTCTCGTCCTCGCCCCATTCCCCCACCGCGGAGGCGGGGGCCGGCTCCACCCCAGCCGGCCCACTGCACCCGCAGTGCCCTCCTGTTTCCCACTTCCGTGTCTGTCTCTCTCCCCCCTCAGGTGAGTGAGCCCCAGAGCGCCAGTGCAGAGAGAGAGAGCCCGGGCCGGTTTGCTGGCGCTGTGGGGAGCCAGAGCACCTCCAGCATCAGTGCTCGGCAATGGAGGTAGGCGCGGTGGTCCGGATCCCCGATGTGCCGGGAACCGCCCTCGATTGGGCCAGAGCGTATCGCATACCGGTGAGTGTCCAAGGGGATATGTATCAGGCTTTGGTGGACTCCGGCTGTAATCAGACGTCAATCCACCAAAGCCTGGTGCAAGACAAGGCATTGGGGGGAGCACAATTGGTGAAGGTGTTGTGTGTGCATGGGGATGTTCACAGCTACCCTTTAGTGTCAGTCCCCGTTCTATTTTGAGGGGAAAAATTTAGTGTAAAGGAGGCGGTTAATCCTCGCCTTACCCACTCGATAATTTTGGGGACTGATTGGCCAGGATTTCGGGCATTAATGACTCATTTAGTGAAGAGTGAGGACTGCCATAGTTTAGCGGGGGGAGGTCTCGGTGTGGCATTGGCGGGAGCAGCTGTCACAGAGCCATCGATGTCATCACCGCGTCAGAGTGAGGAGCAGCAGGCTCCTCCTCCCTCTCTCGGGGAATCCCTCATGGATTTCCCATTAGAGCAGTCGCGAGATGAGACTCTGCGGCATGCGTTTGACCAAGTGAGAGCAATCGATGGTCAAACGCTCCAGCCAAATGCCACCCCGTCCTTCCCCTATTTCTCCATTATGAAGGATAGATTACACCGAGTGACGCAGGACAATCAGACTAAGGAGCCAATCACACAACTTTTGATCCCAAAGAGCCACTGGGAATTAGTATTCCAGGCAGCTCACTTTAATCCCATGGCTGGACACTTGGGACAGGATAAGACACTAGCCCGAATAATGGCCCGGTTCTATTGGCCAGGGGTTTGCAGCGATGTCCATAGGTGGTGTACGGTGTGCCGCAAATGCCAATTAGTAAATCCGTCGGCCATTCCAAAAGCGCCTTTGTGCCCTCTACCATTAATCGAGACCCCGTTTGAAAGAATTGGGATGGATCTCCTCGGGCCATTAGATCGGTCAACACGAGCATGTCGCTTTATTTTAGTTCTGGTGGACTATGTAACGCGATACCCGGAAGCAGTGCCTCTTCGCAATATCGCAGCACGTAGTATTGCGGAAGCACTCTTCCACGTCATCTCCCGAGTTGGAATCCCCAAAGAGATCCTGACTGATCAAGGCACTTCGTTTATGTCACCCACACTGCGCGAACTGTATGGGTTACTGGGAATTAAGCCAATCCTCACCAGTGTTTATCACCCACAAACCGACGGTTTAGGCGAACGGTTCAATTGCACCCTCAAGAACATAATTAAAAAGTTTGTATGTGAGGATGCATGCAATTGGGATAAATGGCTCGAACCCCTATTATTTGCAGTGCGAGAGGTCCCACAAGCCTCCATGGGGTTCTCCATGTTCGAATTATTATATGGGCGTAAGTCGCGCGGCATCCTAGATGTACTGCTGGAAAATTGGGAGGAGGGACCTTCGCCGAGCAAAAATTAAATTCAATACGTTATCGATCTGCGTGCAAAACTCCACCCAAGAGAATTTGCGGCAGGCCCAAGAATGGCAAATCCGCCTGTATGACAGGGGTACGTGCTGTTAGGGTTTTGCTGGGATTTGAACCCGAGTCGCTGGTGTGATAATTCAGCAAACCCCCACTAGGCCACCAGGGGGATGACTCAAGTGCAGAGGCATGAGGCAAAAGTAGAGTATCAAAAAACAGTTTATTTACACTATATACAATCTAATGGAAAAAACAAAAAGAAAATCCAAACGCTCAGAAGATAAACCAAAATAAAAATATCCAAAGGTTAAATGCCCAAAAACAAAAGGAAAGGCAAAATGCTGAACGCTCAGAAGATCACAAAGGTACAAAGTCCAAAGAAGGCAAAAAATATCAAAAACACAAGGGCACAGGCAAGATACGTGAGACAGAGGAAACTAGCACAAGACAGCATAGCATAAAGACTCCGTGACAAGGGAACAAACAGAGGGGTATTTATACACAAAACAATTAAGGAATAGGGTGGGGCAGGAAACAGGCAATCAAGACAAACACAAAACACAGTGGCGGCCTCTAGAGGCCAAAGCAAACATGACAAGATAAACATAACAGCGGCCTCTAGAGGCCAAAACAGTCCCAGTCCTAACAGGACCCCCCCCTCTAGGAGCATCTCCTGACATTCCCAGGGCGATCTGGATGGGCTGAATGGAAGTCCCGACAAAGTCCTTTATCTAAAATGTCCTGGGCGGGGACCCAACAGCATTCCTCAGGGCCATAGCCCTCCCAGTCTACCAGATATTGAAGCCCGCCGCGGACCCGGCGGGAGTCAAGCAGGCGATGCACAGTGAACACAGTCTGACCCTGGAAGATGCGGGGGGGTGGGGGATTCCTAGGGGCAGGGGCATACGTGGACGTCAGTACAGGCCGCAACAGGGAAACATGGAATGTGGGGTTGATCCTCAGAGTCTGGGGCAACTGGAGCCGGTAGGCGACAGGGTTCACCCTGCACACCACCTTGAAGGGGCCAGTGTAGCGAGGAGCAAGCTTGCGGTTCTCCACCCGCAGCGGAAGGTCCTTGGTGGACAGCCAAACCCGCTGCCCAGGGCGGAAAGCGTGGGCAGGTCTTCTATGGCGGTTGGCCTGAGTCTGGTTGGCTCTGGAGGTCTGGATGAGGGTCCTCCTGACCTTGCTCCAGGTCTTGCGACACCGTCTCACATATTGGTTGACCGAGGGCACCCCCGCATCCTCCTCCTGGTCCGGGAACAGAGGTTGCTGGAACCCGAATTGGCACTGGAACGGCGACAGCTTGGTAGCCTATGACTGCAGGGTGTTGTGGGCGTACTCTGCCCATGGCAGCCAGGTGCTCCACGAAGTCAGGTTATCCATAGCCAGGCCTTGCAGGGTGGTTTCCAGGTCCTGGTTGAGCCTCTCTGTCTGGCCATTGGACTGTGGGTGGAACCCAGAGGAGAGGCTGGCAGTGGCTCCAATGAGCTTGCAAAACCCTTGCCACACTTGGGAGGAGAACTGGGGCCCCCAGTCTGAGATGATATCCTGAGGGAGACCAAAAACTCGGAAGACGTGATTAAACATTAGTTTAGCAGTTTCAAGGGCAGAAGGGAGCTTGCACAGTGGTATAAAGCGGCAGGCCTTGGAGAATCTGTCCACTATGACCAAAATGACAGTGTTACCTTGTGACTCCGGGAGACCCGTGATGAAGTCGACTGCCACGTGGGACCAGGGATGCCGGGGAATGGTCAGAGGATGCAGGAGGCCCTGGGGATGCTGTTGTGGGTTCTTGCTTCTGGTGCACACCTCGCAGGAAAGGACGAATGACCTCACTTCCTTCTCCATGCTTGGCCACCAGAAGCATCTTCTCAGGAAGTCCAGGGTCCTTCGAGCTCCCGGGTGGGCAGTGAGAGGGGGTGAGTGACCCCACTGGAGAACCTTGGCCCGGGCTTGATGTGGGACGTACAAGAGGCCCAGTGGCCCCGTCCCAGGACCGGGGTCCTGGCGTTGGGCTCATCGGACAGTCTCCTCAATACCCCAGCGGACAGGGGCCACAATCCGGGACACAGGGATAATAGGCCCAACTTCGCTCTCCCTGTTGGTGGGAGCGAACAGCCTGGACAGCACGTCGGGTTTGGTGTTTTTGGAGCCGGGGCGGTATGATAGGGTAAAGTCGAACTGACTGAAAAGCAAGGCCCACCTAGTCTGTCGTGGGTTGAGTCTCTTTGCTTGCTGGAGGTACTCCAGGTTCTTGTGGTCCGTCCAGACCAAAAATGGATGTTGCGCTCCCTCCAGCCAGTGCCTCCACTCCTCAAGGGCCAGTTTAACTGCTAGCAGTTCTCAATCCCCCACGTCATACCAGGACTCTGCAGAACTCAGGTGGTGGGAGAAGTATGCGCAGGGGTGCAACCTTCCTTCCGAGCGTTGAGAGAGGACCGCGCCGACGCCGCTGTCCGAGGCATCCACCTCGACGATGAAGGGTTGCGAAGGGTCCGGGAGGACCAGAATGGGTGCTGTGCAGAAGCGGTGCTTGAGGTCTTTGAACGCCTTTTCCGCCTGAGGAGACCAGACATACGATCCACCTGTCCCTTTGGTGAGGTCCGATATGGGCGCTGCTACAGAACTGAAGTTCCTGATAAACTTGCGGTAGAAGTTAGCAAATCCTAAGAACCGCTGAACCTCTTTGATGGACTTGGGGGTGGGCCAGTCCCGGACGGCGAGGGTCTTGGCTGGATCCATCTGGAGTTGCCCCGTCCGTACAATAAAACCCAGAAAGGAGACCTCGGGAACATGAAATTCGCATTTCTGGGCCTTAGCGAACAGATTGTTCTGTAGCAGCCTCTGGAGAACCTGGTGGACATGGTGGCGGTGCTCCTGCACGGTCTTGGAAAAGATAAGGATGTCGTCGAGGTAGACAAAAACATACTGGGTAATCATGTCCCTCAAGACATCGTTGATTAGGGCCTGAAAAACAGCTGGTGTGTTGGTGAGTCCGAAGGGCATCACCTGGTACTCATAGTGCCCAGACAGGGTGTTAAAGGCAGTCTTCCACTCGTCTCCCTGTCGGATACGGATGAGGTGGTATGCGTTCCGGAAGTCCAATTTGGTGAAGACAGTGGCACCTTGGAGCAGATCGAACGCTGTGGACATCAGCGGAAGGGGATAGCGGTTGCGGACTGTGATCTTGTTCAGACCCCTGCAATCAATACACGGCCAGAGCCCCCCATCCTTCTTGCCGACAAAGAAGAAGCCGGCACCAGCGGGTGAGGTGGATGGTCGAATGAACCCAGAAGCCAAGGTGTCCTTGATGTACTCCTCCATGGCTTGCGTTCTGGCTGAGAGAGGGAAAACAGTCTGCCACGAGGAGGGGTAGTCCCAGGGAGCAAGTTGATGGCACAGTCATAGGCACGGTGCGGAGGAAGAATGGCGGCCCTGCTCTTGCTGAAAACTTCCTTGAGATCCAAGTACTCTGTGGGAACTTAAGATAACTCGGTGAGATCAGGAGGCTCGGCAGGAGACACAGGAGAGCTAGAGAGCAGACAAGAGGCATGGCACGCAGGGCCCCATTCCACAACCTGGCTTGTTACCCAGTCTATGCGAGGGTTGTGGCGGGTAAGCCAAGGAAGGCCTAGAATCACTGGGAACTCTGGTGAAGGAATCAGGTGCAGGGATATTTCTTCCTTGTGACCTTGAGACTGGAGAAGTTACTCGGGTGACTCTTCCGTCACCTAAGGCTTGGCCATCCAGGGCAGACACAGACAGTGGGACTTCAAGAGGTGCAGTCGGGACATTGATACTTTGGGTGAAATGAACATCCATAAAGTTTCCAGCCGCCCCGGAGTCTAACAAGGCCTGACAAGAGTGGATGGACTCACCCCAGGAGATGGAGACCGGGATGTAGACTCCTTGGCCAGGGAGTTCAGGAGAGAGGGTAAGCCCCGTCACAACCCTCCCTCGGCTGGACGGGGTGGTCCTTTTCCTGAGAGCTCGGGACATGATGCTCGGAAATGGCCAGGCTTGCCACAGTAGATGCAGCACTTGTCCCTCCTTCTGTGCTCCCTTTCAGCTGCAGAGAGACAAGTATGGCCAACTTGCATGGGCTCTGGACAGTCACTGGAGGAGGTAGACAGGCTCCAGGTCGAGGCAGTGAGGCCGGGGAAGCTCAGGACTCGTCTCAGGACGCTCTCTAATCCTGTTGTCAAGACGAATAGAATGTGAGATCAGAGTTTCGAGGTCACTTGGGCATCCGATAGAGGCCAGGCCGTCTTTGATAGGGTCAGACAAACCATGGTGAAAGGCTGAAACCAGGGCTGCTTCGTTCCATTCGCTGACAGCTGCGAGTGTCCGGAACGTGATGGTGTAGTCCGCGACGCTTCCTTCTTGCCGGATGGACATGAGCTTCCTGGCTGCATCTTTACTGGTGTCTGCCTGATCGAAGACACGAAGCATCTCCTCCATAAACAACTTGAAATCAGAGCACTCAGGTCCCTGTCTCTGCCAAATGGCCGTTGCCCAAGCTCGTGCCTTACCAGCTAACAAGGTTATCACGAAGGCAATCTTGCGGCGATCCGTAGTGTAGGTGGTCGGCTGATGCTCAAAGGTGAGTTGGCACTGGGTAAGGAACTCCTGGCACTCACCGTGCTTGCCGTCATACCTCTGTGGTGCAGGAAGGCTGGGTTCGCGAGGTGAAGGAGGCAGCATGGCGGGAGGTACTGGAGCGGGAACAGGAGCCAGATCAGGATGAGGAGATGTGGGCAGAGCTGTGCCAGGATTTTCCCAATCTGCTGAAGCAGTACCTCGTGGCAAGCAAGGGCCTCACGTTGGCTTGCAAGCGTACGTCCATGGTCGCTCCGAAGCGTGTCAAAGCTGCCATAATTCCCTGAAGGTTGGCAGGGTAGATAGTTGACACAGCCTCTGCTGAGTCGGTCATGACGGAATCTTTCTGTTAGGGTTTTGCTGGGATTTGAACCCGGGTCGCTGGTGTGATAATCCAGCAAACCCCCACTAGGCCACCAGGGGGATGACTCAAGTGCAGAGGCGTGAGGCAAAAGTAGAGTATCAAAAAACAGTTTATTTACACTATATACAATCCAATGGAAAAAACAAAAAGAAAATCCAAAAGCTCAGAAGATAAACCAAAATAAAAATATCCAAAGGTTAAATGTCCAAAAACAAAAGGAAAGGCAAATTGCTGAACGCTCAGAAGATCAAAAAGGTACAAAGTCCAAAGAAAGCAAAAAATATCAAAAACACAAGGGCACAGGCAAGATACGTGAGACAGAGGAAACTAGCACAAGACAGCATAGCATAAAGACTCCGTGACAAGGGAACAAACAGAGGGGTATTTATACACAAAACAATTAAGGAACAGGGCGGGGCAGGAAACAGGCAACCAAGACAAACACAAAACACAGTGGCGGCCTCTAGAGGCCAAAACAAACATGACAAGATAAACATAACAGCGGCCTCTAGAGGCCAAAACAGTCCCAGTCCTAACACGTGCCTTAGGGAGTTCGCACTGGGAGATAAAGTATTCGTGCTGTTGCCCACATACAGCTCCAAATTGATCGCCAAGTGGCAAGGACCCTTTGAGGTCACACGGCGAGTCGGGGATGTTGACTACGAGGTGAGGTGAACGGACGGGGTGGGGCACTACAGATTTACCACCTCAATCTGCTCAAACTCTGGAACGAGGAGGTCCCCGTGGCGTTGGTGTCGTTGGTTCCGGAGAAAGCAGAGCTGGGGCTAGAGGTTCAAAAGGGAACATTGACATCGCTTACCTCTCCGGTCCCCTGTGGAGACCACCTCTCCCCGACCCAACTCATGGAGGTTGCCCAGTTGCAGACCGAATTTTCGGACATGTTCTCGCCCCTGCCCGGCCGCACCTGCCTCATAGAACACCACATTGAGACGCCCCCGGGGGTGGTAGTGCGTAGCTGCCCTTACAGGCTACCCAAATACAAGAAAAAGGTGGTTCGGGAAGAACTCGAGGCCATGCTCGAAATGGGCATCGTCGAGGAGTCCCACAGTGACTGGAGCTACCCAGTGGTCTTGGTTCCCAAGGCTGACGGGTCGGTCCGGTTCTGTGTGGATTATAGAAAAGTCAACGCGGTGTCTAAATTTGATGCGTACCCAATGCCTCGTATTGACAAGTTGCTGGATCGACTAGGCACAGCTCGCTTTTATTAGACACTGGATTTGACAAAGGGTTATTGGCAGATCCCCTTGACTCCACTATCCCGAGAAAAAACGGCCTTTTCCACACCATTTGTCTTACACCAATTTGTCACACTTCCTTTTGGGCTATTTGGGGTGCCTGCTACGTTCCAGCGGCTTATGGACAGGGACCTCCGCCCCCACGCCACCTATGCGGCTGCATACTACATCATAATCTATAATAATGACTGGCCGCGGCATCTGCAACACCTGAGGGCCGTCCTTGGGTCACTGAGGTGAGCGGGTCTCACAGCCAACCCAAAGAAGTGTGCGATTGGGCGGGTGGAAGTACAGTATCTGGGCTTCCACTTGGACAATGGGCAGGTGCGTCCCCAAATTAATTAGACAGCAGCAATTGCGGCCTGCCCAAGGCCCAAGACCAAAAAGGGGGTGAGACAGGTCCTGGGGCTGGCTGGCTACTATCGTAGGTTTATACCTAATTATTCGGATGTCACCAGCCCGCTGACTGATCTCACTAAAAAGGGGGCACCAGATCCAGTCCAGTGGACAGAGCAATGCCAGCAGGCTTTCTCTGAGGTGAAGGCTGCACTGTGTGGGGGGCCACTGTTACACTCCCCTGACTTTTCTCTCCCCTTTACGTTGCAGATGGACATGTCAGACAGAGGGCTGGGGGCTGTTCTGTCCCAGGAGGTGGAGGGGGAGGATCGCCTCATGCTGTACATCAGCAGAAAGCTGTCGGTGCGTGAGGGGCACTACAGCACAATAGAGAAAGAGTGCCTAGCCATCGAGTGGGTGGTCCTTGCCCTCCGCTACTACCTGCTGAGACGCCCTTTCACCCTCTGTTCGGACCACATGCCCCTCCAGTGGCTCCACCGCATGAAGGATGCCAATGCATGGATCACCCATTGGTATCTGGCACTCCAGCTCTTTAACTTCAAGGTGAGCCACAGGCCGGGGGCGCACATGGTCATGGCGGACTTCCTCTCCCGTCAAGGGGGGGTGGGAGTCGGCTGCAGGCCGGATGGCTGCCCGGCCTGAGTTGGGCGGTGGGGGTATGTGGCAGCGGGGGCGTGGTCAAGCATCGGTCTGTGACCAGAGGGCGGAGTCAGGGAAGGTAAGTGGCAGAATCACTGCACCTGATGTCAATTAACCTGTGTTTGTGTGTCTGTCCCAGTGACCGCGCCCGATATAAGGAGAGAGAGAGCAGAGGAAGGGAGCTCTCTCCCAAATCAGATGACTGATGTGTGTGTGCGTGTCTGTGTGGCTGGGAGATTGTGTCGACTGGAAAGTGTCCCAATAAAGAGTTTTTGCAACTCAGTTCTGGCCTGCCGTACTTCTGTGCTCCACCCACCCGCTCAAAGTCTTACAGCTATATTCCTGAAAAGTATCATTTGCCATGTCCACTGATGGTGTTGATAACAACCATAGTAAACATTTTGAACAAGGCAGTGAAAGTTTATGTGATGAACATAGACAAGCAGAGTGACACACACAGTGCAAAGTCCCAGTGCAGTAATAGGAAATATAGGCAGTCTTGGAACACTGCTCAACCAATCAAATTAGTGGACCAGAAGTATCTGTTGTACACTGTAATTGATGATATGAAATAACTTGTGTTGCATATACAACCCCGATTCCAAAAAAAGTTGGGACAAAGTACAAATTGTAAATAAAAACGGAATGCAATGATGTGGAAGTTTCAGAATTCCATATTTTATTCAGAATAGAACATAGATGACATATCAAATGTTTAAACTGAGAAAATGTATCACTTAAAGAGAAAAATTAGGTGATTTTAAATTTCATGACAACAACACATCTCAAAAAAGTTGGGACAAGGCCATGTTTACCACTGTGAGACATCCCCTTTTCTCTTTACAACAGTTTGTAAACGTCTGGGGACTGAGGAGACAAGTTGCTCAAGTTTAGGGATAGGAATGTTAACCCATTCTTGTCTAATGTAGGATTCTAGTTGCTCAACTGCCTTAGGTCTTTTTTGTCGTATCTTCCGTTTTATGATGCGCCAAATGTTTTCTATGGGTGAAAGATCTGGACTGCAGGCTGGCCAGTTCAGTACCCGGACCCTTCTTCTACGCAGCCATGATGCTGTAATTGATGCAGTATGTGGTTTGATATTGTCATGTTGGAAAATGCAAGGTCTTCCCTGAAAGAGACGTCATCTGGATGAGAGCATATGTTGCTCTAGAACCTGGATATACCCTTCAGCATTGATGGTGTCTTTCCAGATGTGTAAGCTGCCCATGCCACATGCACTAATGCAACCCCATACCATCAGAGATGCAGGCTTCTGAACTGAGTGCTGATAACAACTCGGGTCGTCCTTCTCCTCTTTAGTCCGAATGACACGGCATCCCTGATTTCCATAAAGAACTTCAAATTTTGATTCGTCTGACCACAGAACAGTTTTCCACTTTGCCACAGTCCATTTTAAATGAGCCTTGGCCCAGAGAAGACGTCTGCACTCCTGGATCATGTTAGTTACAGCTTCTTCTTTGAATTATAGAGTTTTAGCTGGCAACGGCGGATGGCACAGTGAATTGTGTTCACAGATAATGTTCTCTGGAAATATTCCTGAGCCCATTTTGTGATTTCCAATACAGAAGCATGCCTGCATGTGATGCAGTGCCGTCTAAGGGCCCAAAGATCACGGGCACCCAGTATGGTTTTCCGGCCTTGACCCTTACGCACAGAGATTCTTCCAGATTCTCTGAATCTTTTGATGATATTATTATGTTATGATGATATTATATATGTTCAAACTTTTTGCAATTTTACACTGTCAAACTCCTTTCTGATATTGCTCCACTATTTGTCGGCGCAGAATTAGGGGGATTGGTGATCCTCTTCCCATCTTTACTTCTCAGAGCCACTGTGACTCCCAAGATGCTCTTTTTATACCCAGTCATGTTAATGACCTATTGCCAATTGACCTAATGAGTTGCAATTTGGTCCTCCAGCTGTTCCTTTTTTGTACCTTTAACTTTTCCAGCCTCTTATTGCCCCTGTCCCAACTTTTTTGAGGTGTGTTGCTGTCATGAAATTTCAAATGAGCCAATATTTGGCATGAAATTTCAAAATGTCTCACTTTCAACATTTGATATGTTGTCTCTGTTCTATTGTGAATACAATATCAGTTTTTGAGGTTTGTAAATTATTGCATTCCATTTTTATTTACAATTTATACTTTGTCCCAACTTTTTTGGAATCAGGGTTGTATTACACAGCATTAAGTGTAAGTGGATGATGGGTATTTGTGGCAGTGGGGGCGTGGTCAAGCATTGGTCTGTGAATGGAGGGCAGAGTCAGGGAAAGTAAGTGGTAGAATCACTGCACCTCATGGGAATTAACCTGTTTGTGTGTCTTCCCAGTGACCCATACAGTTCGCACAGTGTGCGTGACATAAATGTAGTGCCTTGATCAGTCGGAATCTCTTTGGGGATTCCAACTCAGGAGATGATGCGGAAGAGCGCTTCTGCAATACTATGTGCTGAGGTATTGCGAAGAGGCACTGCTTCCGGATATCGCATTGCATAGTCCACCAGAACTAAAATAAAGCAATATCCTTGTGCTGACCAATCTAATGTCCCGACGAGATCCATCCCAATTCTTTCAAACGGGGTCTCGATTAATGGCAGAGGGTGCAAAGGCGCTTTTGGAATGGCTGCGGGATTTACTAACTGGCATTCATGGCATTCCATACACCACCTACGGACATCGCTGCAAATCCCTGGCCAATAGAACCGGGCCATTATTCGAGCTAGTGTCTTATCCTGCCCCAAGTATCCGGCCATGGGATTAAAGTGAGCCGCCTGGAATATGAATTCCTGGCGGCTCTTTGGAATTAAAAGCTGTGTTATTGGTTCCTTAGTCTGAGTGTCCTGTGTCACTCAGTATAATCTATCCTTAATAATGGAAAAATAGGGGAAGGACGGTGTGGTGTTTCGCTGGAGAGTTTGACCATTGATTACTCTCACTTGGTCAAACGCATGCCGCAGAGTCTCATCTCGCGACTACTCTAACAGGAAATCCGCAAGGGAATCCCTAAGAGAGGGAGGAGGAGCAGGTTGCTCCTCACTCTGACATGGTGATGACATAGACAGCTCTGTGACAGCCGCTCCCGCCAATGCCACTCCGGGACCTCCCCTCGCTAAACTATGGCAGGCCCCACTCTTCACTAAATGCACCATTAATTCCCTAAAACCCGGCCAATCAGTCCCCAGAATTATTGAGTGGGTAAGGCGAGGATTAACCGCTACCTTTACTCTAAATTTTTCCCCTCAAAATAGAATGTGGACCAACACTAAAAGGTAGTTGGAAACATCCCCGTGCACACACAACACCTTCACCAATTGTGCTCCCCCCAATGCCTCGTCTTGCACCAGGCTTTGGTGGATTGAGGTCTGATTACAGCCGGAGTCCACCAAAGCCTGATACATATCCCCTTGGATACTCACCGGTATGCGATATGCTCCAGCCCGATCGAGGACGGTCCCTGGTGCATCGGGGATCCGGACCACCGCGCCCACCTCCATCGCCGAGCACTGATGCTGGAGGTACCCTGGTTCCCCGCAGCGCCAGCATACCAGCCCAGGCTCTCCCTCTGCACCGGTGTTCCGGACATCACGTACCTGAGGGGGAGAAGACACAGACAAGGAAGTAGGAAACAGTAGGGCACCGCAGGTGCGGTGGGCCGGCTGGGGTGAAGCCGGCCCCCGCCTCCGCGGTGGGGGAATGGGGTGAGGACAGGGAGCAGAGAGAGAGAGAGAAGAGAGGGGAGAAGAGGAGACATGCTGTCCTGCCATTGGAACGGCCGCCATATGGTCCTCCGCCAGCTCGATCGCCTGATCCAGTGATGCCGGGCGATGGCACTGGACCCATTCCACTGTTCCTTCTGGAAGTCAGGCGATGAATTGTTCCAGCGCCACCAGGTCGATGATTCCCTCGACATTGCAGTTGTCGGCCCTCAGTCACTGCCGGCAGGCGTCCTGGAGTTGCTGGCCAAATGGGAATGGCCGTCCGTGGAAGCGTTGTTGTTGCTGTTCCGGGGTGTGACCATCACATTGGAGGATGGCCCTGTGGAGGTCTGCGTAGACCAGCCAGCTGTCGGTGGGAAGCTGCAGCGCAGCCAGCTGTGCCTCACCCTTTAGCAGGGGGAGGAGGCGCGCTGCGTGCTGTTCCACCGGCCAACCCCACACCTCTGCTGCCTGCTCAAAGAGAGTGAGGAAGGCCATGGGGTCATCATGCGAACCCATCTTCATTAGGGTGAGGTGGGGAGGGTCCATGGCGGTGGTGGTGGTGAACCCCGCCAATGCGAGCAGGTGCCAGAATGCCTGGCGATCTTCCTGCTGTGCCAGCACCAGGGCTTTGAACTGTTGTTCCTGCTCCTTCTGGAGGGCGATCAGCGCCTGGTGCTGGCTCTGTTGGGCCGCGGTGAGGGCATGGACCAGGTCCTTGAAGGGGGAGGACTCCATGAGGCTGTTCTCTTCTGCACTCTGAATCCCGGGTTTCAGCACCACTGTAAAATCTGAGTGGGTGTGTGGAGCACAGAAGCACGGCAGGCCAGAACTGTGTTCTTACAAAACTCTTTATTTTCTTGCTTTTCAGCGTTCAACATTCACTCTCCCAGCCACACACGCATGCACGCCAGTGTTCAGGTTGGGGGAGAGCTCCCTGTCTCTGCTCTCCCTCTCCTCTTATAGGGCACGGTCACTGGGAAGACACACAAACACAGGTTAATTCCCATCAGGTGCAGTGATTCTACCACTTACCTTCCCTGACTCTGCCCTCCATTCACAGACCGATGCTTGACCACGCCCCCCCACCACAGTATTATTTGTCATTCTTTAATAAATGGAAAAAAAAGTAGTCATTGTCAAATTGTTGTAGTCTGAGAGGCAAGCACTTCAGGATGTGTTATTATTGGAAAATAATCAATGACAATGTTCACCCCCAAAACAGCATATCCTGTTTTATTCTTCAGTGAATGACTACAAAGAAAAAAAAACAATTTTACCTGGTGGGCACCTGCAATGGAAGTTTCCATTCTCTGTGTAGCAAGTGCCATTATTTTGACATACTTTATTCAGAGTCATGCAGTCAGTAACCTCTGTGGAGCAGTTTTTATCTGAAAGAAACAGACACACTTAACTTTAGTGGCATGAAATTTACAGCCAAAATTTAAAAAAGAAGCCTAATTCTTCCATTGATACTAACTTTGCATGCAATTTCATACAAATAATTAAATTATTTAATTATTTAACAGGCTCCTCTGGTTGCTGATGACGGTGTGCAGAGGGTGACTGGCATCGTCCATGATGTTCAGTAGTTTAACATACATTTAATATGTTAATATGTTTAATGTTAAATAAACATTGTCGCAAAGCAGCTTTACAGAATTTGAATGACTTAAAACATGAGCTAATTTTATTCCTAATCTATCCCCAGTGAGCAAGCCTGTGGCAACAGTGGCAAGGAAAAACTCCCTCAGACAACATGAGGAAGAAACCTTGAGAGGAACCAGACTCAAAAGGGAACCCATCCTCATTTGGGCAACAACAGACAACATGACTATAACATTAACATTTTTAACATGAAGTCAGTTTTGTTGACGTTATCAGCTCTTCATTGATGGAAACTTGAGTGCAAACTTGTTCATGACAACTGCAGTCCTAAAGTTAGCAAGTCAACTGTAGTCCTCAGCCATAAAAGCATTACTGTAAGTGTCCAGACCATCTTCCAAGTGTAACTTTCAACTGTCCATATGGGGCCATCCTCCACAGGACTGATGTGATGAGACTCCAACCAGACACAGGGCATCAGGATGGATCAGGCAGGTCCGAGGAACAGGAGAGGTCAGCATCTCGATCTCAAGATTGAAATGTAAGTCAGAGGGACAGATTTTTTTTTTTTTTTTGGGGGGGGGGAGAAAACACAGGTTGTTTGGTATGCCCAATGTCACCTGAATAAGTAGGAACGGTATACATTTTGTGCTGAGTACAAGCAGGGACTCCGGCAAAACTAACTAGCATAACTAAAAGGGGAGAGCCAGAAGGTAACACAGGCATGAGGGTGCCCTGGGACAAAAGCAGCCAGCCACTACACCATCAACAAACTCGAGTGATCAAGCAAGTGGGGGACTAACAGCATCCATACATCCCAGTTTACCAAAACACTCTATGCCTGAGGACCCTCCAGATCTACTCCTTTACCTCATAAACACCATTAACAAAAGGCTTGGACTAAACAGATATGTTTTCAGCCTAGACTTAAACGCTGAGACGGTATCTGATTCCCGAACACTACTTGGAAGGCTGTTCCATAACTGTGGGGCTTTGTAAGAAAAGGCTCTGCCCCCTGATGTAGCCTTCACTATATGAGGTACCAGCAGATAGCCTGCACCTTTTGATCTAAGTAGACGTGGCGGGTCATAAAGGACCAGAAGTTCGCTCAGGTACTGTGGTGCGAGACCATTCTGTGCTTTAAAGGTCAATAGTAGTATTTTATAATCAATACGAAATTTGATTGGGAGCCAGTGCAGTGTGGATAAGACAGGGGTGATGTGGTCATATTTTCTAGTTCTAGTAAGGACTCTTGCTGCTGCATTTTGAACAAACTGGAGCTTGTTTATGCACTTATTGGAACATCCAGACAGTAAAGGCATTACAGTAATCCAACCTGGAGGTAACAAAAGCATGAAGTAGTTTTTCTGCATCATGTAGTGACATTAAATTTCTTATCTTAGCAATATTTCTGAGATGAAAGAAAGCTATCTGGGTAATGTCATCAGTGTGAGTTTCAAATGAAAGACTGGGGTCAATAATCACCCCGAGGTCTTTTACTGCTGCACGTGAAGAAACAGAAAGGCCATCCAGAGTTACTATGTAATCAGAAAACTTACTTCTAGCTGCATGTGATCCAGTGGCGGCTGGTAGTCTTTCAAACGGGGGAGGCTGGTTGGTTACAATATTTCCAGATTTTAAAAGAAAAAACACATAAATTTTGCCCATACTCTTGCCTCTGATCTGGCTGATTGTTGGCAGGGTCACAAACTGTGAAATAACAGGTTCTTTTGGCCCATTAGCCTACTGTCCAATATACATGATGGTGGTGTTGGGGGGTATATTTTAACATTTTATATTTTAAAATTGTGGCATGTTGCTTAAAAATAGATCATTACTGAAAGCAGCTCTTTGTCAGGAACCTCAGCAGTAACAGCAGAGTGTTCTGGAATAGGCACAAGCACTGACCTTGGGGAGCCAAACAGAGCTGGGTGCCACACATTTCGTTCAATGACACTTACCCTATATTTTACTTATTTTGACTGAGAAATGTTTTATTGACAATTTTGATAACCCTTCACTTTTAATCCAGGTCTGTAGTGTGAAATGTTCTCAGCTGTGTTTTTGTTTAAAAATGTTTTCCAAATTGTAGCTGTGTTTAATTCATATCCAGAATAATATATATTCCAATATAATATACTCAGCACAAAACATTTTAAATAGATTCTATATTTTTGGTCCATCCATGACATATTACTAAAGTAGCCTATTTACTGTTGTTGATGTGGGTCACTTGCTGTTAGCCAATTCACTTTCTCATGCCAGGAGAGCTGAAAGGAACGAGTATTATTCCCTACCTTTTTCACCAAGTCAATTTGAGGCATTGGTCTACCCTGCTCTTTAATTTAAATTTTTTCCTCGAAAGGAAGACTGGCAAATGGCTTCGCCAAAATTAAATCAACAATGCTCGGCATCCGTGCGCAGCTTTCTTGCTAGCTGACTAGCCCTCTCAAGTTCAAGTTCAGTCACTCAAATAAATGAAATTTCTGGAACTAAGATAGCAAACTTGACAACACTATATTTACACTTTATTTACAATGAAAATATATACAAACTAAAAAAGCTGGTAGAAACCGTATGTAATGAATGAAATCAAAATGTAAGCCGATCTCTTACAATACACCACAGCACTTGCGAATCCGCATGGGACTGAACTGAGATTCACCACTGCCTGTCTATATTTGAAACGAGCTGTCAATCAAAGAAAATATCCGGCCGCTTTCACCAATCACCAGTCTCCTCGCGGAAAGCTTTGCCATGTCCCTCCCACTGTGAGGCTGGGAGTCCGTGGGGTGGGCGTTTTCGCAGTATTTGTCCAATAACTGTCTTGCATTTTGATATTGAAAAGCGCATAGCTCCCAAATGCCATTGAAGTCCACTGAGGCTGGGAGTCCGTGGGACTCCGTGGGCGGGCGTTTTCGCAGTATTTGTCCAATAATCATCTTGCATTTTGATATTGAAAAGTGCATAGCTCCCAAATGCCATTGAAGTCCACTGAGGCTGGGCTGCATCGCGTTGTCACGAGGGGGAAAAACTCACGCACACATTAGGCGAACTGGGGAAAGTTATAACGGAATGATTTCGTACTGTAGTTGGGTTGACCACATATATTTCTATGATTCTGGATCTGAAATAGCAATGTTATAAGGTTGGCTATAACATAAGCCTAGCGCAATTCATCCTACACGATGTTCGTCATTTTTAGAGGAGGCTGAGCCTCCCTCATTGTCTTGGAGCAATCGTCCATGATGTGATCCTAGTACAAGTACCGTACTTCAGTCTTGTCAGAGTTAAGCAGAAGGAAGTTAATAAGCATCCAGTGTCTAATGTCCTTTACACATTCCTCAATTCTATTAAGCTGGTGTCTCTCATCTGGTTTTGCAGAAACATAAAACTGTGTGTCATCAGCATAACAGTGGAAACTAATACAATGTTTATGAATAATATCACCCAGAGGTAACATATATAAAGAAAAAAGCAGTGGATCCAAGACAGAACCTTGTGGAACACCAAAGTATGTCTAGAAAAATCACTGTTTACATCAACATACTGATAGTGATCAGTTAAATAAGACTTGAGCCAGGAGAGGCTATCCAGAAGAATGGAATGATCAATGGTATCAAATGTTGCACTAAGGTCAAGCAACACAAGCAGCGAGACACAGCCCTGATTACACACATGAATTCCACACTAGGTTCAAATGTTGAGAAAATACCACAAATTATGCTATGTAACTTTAACAAAGTTAAAAAAAAATCAATCACAGACTCCTGGGTATGCGTCACAAATGCCCCCCCCCCCCCCTTTTCCTTTTCTTTAACAAACAGACATTTTCACAGAGTAGCTATACAGAAATTCAGAAATAGATTTAGACCCATAATGAGCAAGCCAGAGGCCACAATGGCAAGGTAAAACACACTTTTTGTCTTCTGAAGGAAATATGTGAAGAGTTTAAACAGGATATTGTCACCAGGGATGGTACATTTAAAACTCAAAAATCTGTCCCTGCAGCTTTATTTGCTATTTAAAACTTTCAGAATGAAGAGTTTAACTACTCAGTGGGCAGATCAAATAATAAATGTGTATTTGACATTTCAGTAATACATGGAGCACCTTAAGAAATGTGATGTAATTGTATCCAGCAAAATAGAATAGTTAAAATATAATATTAAAATTGAAGTATAATATGAAGCACACCATCACAGCTGTGAAGCACTGAGGATGGTAGAATTATGTTGTGAGTTGTTTTACTGGAAAAAGGACTGGTGCAAAACAGATGGTATCATGAGTGAGGATTAGCTAGAAATACTGGAGCAATACTTCAAGACATCAGGCAGAAAGTTAAAACTTGGTTTCAACTGGGTTGTCCAAAAGGACAATGATCCTAAGAATACCTTCAAAGTTGTAACATAATGGCTTAAGGACAACTAAGTGAAATTATTTGAGTGACCATCACAAAGCCCTGACCTGAATCCAATAAAAAAAATTGTGGACTGAACTAATAAAAGAGAGTGAGTGAGGAGGCCCACAAACATGACTGAGTTAATGTCAGTTATGTCAAAAGGAATGGGCAAAAATTCTGATAGAGTATTGTGAGAAGCTTGTGGAAGGCCCCAAGCATTTGACTGAAGTTCAAGCATTTAAAATGAAATGCCACTAAATACTAACAAAGTGTTTGTACGTAAACTTTTGTCCCACTGAAAATATGATATAGTGAATAAATCTGCAATAAACCTGTCAGTTAACTATTAACTTTAAATTACCTTTTATGGAAGAAGTAGATACCATAATGGACATAACACAGGAAATGTATGGTAACACAAAATATGTGGAGTTGTGAAAAACTCTCTCATCTCTCTCTCGCCGCTTTATCCTTCTACAGGGTCGCAGGCAAGCTGGAGCCTATCCCAGCTGACTACGGGCGAAAGGCGGGGTACACCCTGGACAAGTCGCCAGGTCATCACAGGGCTGACACATAGACACAGACAACCATTCACACCTACGGTCAATTTAGAGTCACCAGTTAACCTAACCTGCATGTCTTTGGACTGTGGGGGAAACCGGAGCACCCGGAGGGGACCCACGCGGACACGGGGAGAACATGCAAACTCCACACAGAAAGGCCCTCGCTGGACCCGGGGTTCGAACCCAGGACCTTCTTGCTGTGAGGTGACAGCGCTAACCACTACACCACCGTGCCGCTGTTGTGAAAAACTGAGTATTTAAATGTTTTTAGCCTAGGTGTATGTTAACTTTTATCTTCAAGTGTATGTTGTGTTTTCAAACTTGGAAAACTGTGATACAGATCCCTTTTTGTACATGGCTATAAGTTTCCTTCAAATGTACATGTTCCTACATGGCCAAACATATGTGGACACCTGACCATCACTTTATTCTAACATTATTATACACACATGATTATAACAGCAATGTAGGGACCAACTCTGTTTTAATGTCCATGGTTTTGGAATGAGCAAATAAGGGTGTGATGGTCAGGTGTACACACACTTTTGACCATATATTGTACTTCAACAGCATATATTTTAGCATTTTAATGCATTAACAGCTTCAATGCGCCTAATAATTTAACACAGTAATAAACCAGTAGCTGGCTGGACCATGCTTAGTGGCAAGAACTGCAACTAAGTGCTTCCTATGAAGTATATGTGATTCCTCCACAGATATGTGAGCCTTGCACATATCTGTGGAGGAATTTTGACTCACTCTTCTTTGCAGAACTACTTTAATTTTGACAGATTTGCATGTCTATGAGAATGACCAGCTCTCTTCAGGTTCTGCCAAATTATCTCTTTTGGTTTGAAGTCAGGACTTTGAAAATTCTGTAAAGCTGCTTTGCGACAATGTTTATTGTTAAAAGCGCTATACAAATAAACTTGACTTGACTTGACTTTGACAAGGCTACTCCAAAACTTGACTTTTTCAGAAGTGGAATGGCTTCTTTGTTTTGGATAATTGCCCTGCTACATCACCCAATTACACCCTGGCTTCAGTTCACACACAAATGGTCACACATTCTCTTTAAATGGTGGCATGGTGGTGTAGTGGTTAGCACTGTCACCTCACAGCAAGATGGTTCTGGGTTCGAGCCCAGTGGCTGATGGGGGCCTTTCTGTGTGGAGTTTGCATGTTCTCCCTGTGTCTGCATGGGTTTCCTCCGGGTGCTCCGGTTTCCCCCACAGGTTAGGTTAATATGGGACAGCCTTGGGCTGAGGTGCCCTTGAGTAAGGCACCTAACCCCCAACTGCTCCCCAGGCACTGTTAGCACGGCTGCCCACTGCTGTGGGTATGTGTGTGTTCACTGCTTCAGATGGGTTAAATGCAGAGAGGAATTTCACAAGTGGGTGATGAATAAAAGTTGTGCTTTCTTTCTTTAAAGCATATATGCAGAGCCATGGCCTCACTTTCATTTATAAATGCCTTGAGACCTCAAGAATGGCACAGGAATAGTTTTAAGTGTTAACAATAAATCTAATATAGTAATTTTTACGATTAAAGTGATTTATATAGGTAGCGGTCTGAGTGAATGACCTTGATATCCGTAATGTCACAAAAGGAAATGTATCGGTCTCATCGCCACTTCCGCTATACTAAAAACACAGAGCTGACTGCAATGCTGATCCTCCATTTTGAGCTAATTAATCGCCATGCCCCATAGATGTGTTGCTGGAAGGTGTAGCCACATGACAGAAGGTGGATTTATGTTGCATTCATGGTCCAAGAATGTTCAAACTGCAAAGAGTTGGACGTGTTTTGCGAGAAGTTCACGGGCACATTGGATGCCTATGAAGTGGTCTCTCCTCTGTTCTGCACGTTTTACTGAAGACTCATATGTGACCTCTAATCTGTTGAGGAGTGTTGGCTAAAAGCCTGTATTGAAAGAGGGTACAGTATCAACAATTAAAGAAAAAGAAAACTACAAGAAAAGGAAAGTATTTATTTTATTTATTTATTTTGAAGGAAAGTGAGTTCAGTTGCACCAGTCCTCCCGGAGTGAGCTGAGGGTTGTTGCTAAAACCCGGGACAGAACGGGACAGGACATATCGCTCGGGCAGTGACCTCCCTGCAGTTGTTGCTAAAACCGGTGACATCCCGTTCCGTCCCGGGTTTTAGTAATTGCCTGAGCCCAGCAGTAATGGCGGAATACACAGTATGAAGAAAAGTGAATGAGTGGAGCAGCCGTCTTATTTCTAAACTGGATATTGCTGCCATCTCGCCCTTATGTGCAACAAGTGAATGAATAGAGAACGGAACAAACAACTGAAATTCAGATTGTTTCAAAAACATTTGGCCACAAGATCGGCCTTCAAGAACCGAGAACACAGACGGGTAAGCTCTGACTCTCATTTGGATAAAAAAAACATGTTGTTTACCTGCATTTAGATTAATACATGTAACTTGTATTGTGTGTTTAAGTTACCGGTATAAGATTATTTAATTTGCTTCAGAATGTGATTGTCTCAGTTCATCTGATTATTTAATTAGCCTTTTACGTTTTATCAGTGAAAATGCATGTACATGTGTATTGCATAAGTTATAGCACGTATCCTGTTTTAATGAGCGTCAACCCGCAATCAATGAAGTCAAATCAGTCTTAGTTGAGCAAGTCGGTAACAGCATTTCTTACTTTCACCATAAATTTTTATTGATATGTGTAGGTATCATGCCGCCATCTTGTGTCTAAGAACTACAACTCCCAGCCAACTTCCGCGTTGACTACGTCACGCCTGGGCGGGATCACGTACATCATTCCTCAGGCTTCACATAAGAGACTTGCAAAACTCCATTTTTCCTTTGTCTCTGAGTCTGATCCCGAGCGGAACGGACCTAAAAAGAGACACTCACCATCGGACCATCCAACCACGACTCTTTTGTGCAAGAGACACGTTTTAGAACGTTCTCCTCCTTCTATCCACCCTTGATCATGGTGGACTCCGGAAACGCGCGCGCTTTAACTCAAGTGAGTTATAAACCGGTTCTTTTAGTACGTACTAGACTGCAACCAAATAGGCAGTTTTATTGGTGTTGGGAGCGGTTGGACCATCCTAACCCTGTCTGATCAGAACTTTCTTCTCACGAGCTACGAAGATCTTCAAAGGAAACTCCAGAGCAACCGCTCTCTCTCTCTCTCTCTCTCTCTCTCTCTCTCTCACCAAAGCGCAAACTCCAGCCTGCCTGCCATTTCCACGGAAGACACTCTGCTTTCTACAGAAGACGAAAGTTTTGCAGTAAGGAAAGGCATTGTGCAAAAGTTTAAGGCTTAGGAATTAGTTATTCACTTAATGTGAAGTTATCTGAAGTTAAATGAAGTGTATACACTGAGTTTTGGTTCTCTATCATTTGTTTGTTGATTTGAAATTGGTTAATCCATAAGTTTGTGCATGTCTCTCTCTCTTATTCTTTTACTAATATCCTCAATCTCCTTAACACACATTTTGACCTTATTAAGATTTCAGGGGGTTTGATAATGTTATGAGTGTGGAATTTCTTTGTTACTTAGAAAACACCTGCTCACTAAATCATGAGGATTCCCCTCCTCCAAGATTGCAGATAACACGTCCTGGCACGGACACATTCCAAGCTTCACTTCACACACACACACATTCACATACACACCTCACTGTATATATTCCAACTGATTATTATTTTTATCTTTGTTATAATAAATTCATTTATTATCAAAGTTGTGTGTATTCATCTGCTGTTTCGATATTTTGAAGTGGCCCAATCGCAAAGAATTCAAAGGTGTAGACAATTTATGTAATTATGGTAAGTGATCAATAATGATATACCTTAATTTAGCTGTTTGGTAATTTAACCAGGATTAATGGTATGATTCACTAAATGATTCACTGATTCACTAAATGATTCACTGATTCAATTCACTGATTCGATTCACTGAATGATTCACTTCAAACGATTCAAATGAGACTGATTCTATTGTATGATTCAATTCAAATGAGTCAAATTAAACGATTCAATAGGATTGATTCATTTTAATTATTAACCTTCAAATTTAATGAGACTGATTTCATGTAGGCGGCACGGTGGTGTAGTGGTTAGCGCTGTCGCCTCACAGCAAGAAGGTCCTGGGTTCGAGCCCCGGGGCCGGCGAGGGCCTTTCTGTGTGGAGTTTGCATGTTCTCCCCGTGTCCGCGTGGGTTTCCTCCGGGTGCTCCGGTTTCCCCCACAGTCCAAAGACATGCAGGTTAGGTTAACTGGTGACTCTAAATTGACCGTAGGTGTGAATGTGAATGGTTGTCTGTGTCTATGTGTCAGCCCTGTGATGACCTGGCGACTTGTCCAGGGTGTACCCCGCCTTTCGCCCGTAGTCAGCTGGGATAGGCTCCAGCTTGCCTGCGACCCTGTAGAAGGATAAAGCGGCTAGAGATAATGAGATGAGATGATTTCATGTAATTATTAAAGATTGATCACTTATCCAATCTTAAATACACAAAATCATTAATTACACCTACATATGACTTTGGTCTACAGCTGCAAAAGGCCTTGGCCTTAAAACCAGTTCCTGCTGTGATGTCACACATTCAGGGCCGGCTGGCTCAGTGGGGCAGCTTGAATGCCAACTTTCGGTCAATTTTAACTCTCAAAAAATATATATATATAAAAAATATATTTTATTCCCATTTATGCAGCATACAAGAGTCAAGGATGGAGATAACTATCCACTCAGCAATTTATTTAAAAATAAAGGCTCTGCGTATCTCCTTTAAGAACTTTGTGGTACAAATTTTCTGTGGAATTTATGCTTCCTTCAGTGATAGAAAGTCACTCATGTCCCCATGCCATCATACTGCCACTGCCATGTTTTACTCTACTAGGTATAGCATTCTTACAGTTGCTGTACTTGCTTCATGACAGTGTAGGACTCCCTATGTGTGGGTGGAGCACAGAAGACGGCAGGACAGAGATCAGGTTTACAACTTGGCTTTATTGCCACACTTTTCAGTCTAACAATAATCAATCACGCACAGACACACACACAACCGGCGTCTAGTTCAGGGATGAGCTCCCTCCGCTCTCGCTGTCCCTCCTCATATAGGGCGCGGTCACTGGGAAGACACACAAACACAGGTTAATTGCTCTCAGGTGTAGTGATTCTGCCACTTACCTTCCCTGACTCCGCCCTCCTGTCACAGACCGGCGCTTGACCACGCCCCCGCTGCCACATACCCCCACCACCCGATTCAGGCCGGGCGGCTGTCCGGCCTGCAGCCGACTCCCCCCCCTTGACGGGAGAGGAAGTCGGCCACGACCATCTGCGCCCCCGGCCTGTGGACCACCTTGAAATTAAAGGGTTGGAGCGGCAGATACCAATGGGTGATCCGCGCGTTGGCATCTTTCATGCGGTGGAGCCACTGGAGGGGCGCGTGGTCTGAACAGAGGGTGAAAGGGCGCCCCAGCAGGTAGTACCGGAGGGCGAGAACCGCCCACTTGATGGCCAAACACTCTTTCTCTATTGTGCTGTAGCGCCCCTCATGCACTGACAGCTTCCTGCTGATATACAGGACCGGGCGGTCCTCCCCCTCCACCTCCTGGGACAAAACCGCCCCCAGCCCTCTGTCCGACGCATCGGTCTGCAACATAAAAGGGAGAGAAAAGTCAGGGGAGTGTAGAAGTGGCCCCCCACACAGTGCAGCCTTTACTTCTGAGAAAGCCCGCTGGCATTGCTCCGTCCACTGGACCGGATCTGGTGCCCCCTTTTTAGTGAGATCAGTCAGCGGGCTGGTGACGTCCGAATAATTAGGTATAAACCTGCGATAATAGCCAGCCAGCCCCAGGAACTGTCTCACCCCCTTTTTGGTCTTGGGCCTCGGGCAGGCCGCAATTGCTGCCGTCTTATTAATTTGGGGACGCACCTGCCCGTTGCCCAAGTGGAAGCCCAGATACCGTACTTCCACCTGCCCAATCGCATACTTCTTTGGGTTGGCTGTGAGCCCCGCTCGCCTCAGCGACCTAAGGACGGCCCTCAGATGTTTGAGGTGCCGCTGCCAGTCATTACTATAGATGATGATGTCATCTAAATACGCAGCCGCATAAGTGGCGTGAGGGTGGAGGACTCTGTCCATCAGCCGCTGAAACGTGGCAGGCGCCCCAAACAGCCCAATCGGATGGGTGACGAATTGGTGTAAACCAAACGGTGTGGAAAAGGCCATTTTTTCTTGGGATAGTGGAGTCAAGGGGATCTGCCAATATCTCTTCGTCAAATCCAGTGTCGAATAAAAGCAAGCAGTGCCAAGTCGGTCGAGCAACTCATCAATACGAGACATTGGGTACGCGTCGAATTTAGACACCGCATTGACTTTTCTATAGTCCACACAGAACCGGACCGACCCGTCAGCCTTGGGTACCAAGACCACCGGGCTGCTCCAGTCACTGTGGGACTCCTCGACGATGCCCATTTCGAGCATGGTCTGAAGTTCTTCCCGAACCACCTTTTTTTTGTGTTCAGGTAGCCTGTAAGGGCGGCTACGCACTACCACCCCCGGGGGCATCTCTATGTAGTGCTCTATGAGGTTAGTGCGACCGGGCAGGGGCGAGAACACATCCGAAAACTCGGTCTGCAACTGGGCGACCTCCGTGAGTTGGGTCGGGGAGAGGTGGTCTCCACAGGGGACCGGAGAGGTACGTGATGCCAATGTCCCTTTTTGAACCTCCGGCCCCAGCTCCGCCTTCTCCGGAACCACCGACACCAACGCCACGGGGACCTCCTCGTTCCAGAGTTTAAGCAGATTGAGGTGGTAAATCTGTAGCGCCCCACCCCTGTCTGTTTGCCTCACCTCATAGTCGACGTCCCCGACTCGCCATGTGACCTCAAAGGGTCCTTGCCACTTGGCGATCAATTTGGAGCTCAACGTGGGCAACAATACGAGTACTTTATCTCCCGATGTGAACTCTCTAAGGCGCGTACCCTTGTTGTACAGGCGGGCTTGCCGTTCCTGGGCCTGCCGCAAATTCTCCTGAGTTAGGTGGGTGAGTGTGTGGAGTTTTGCGCGCAGGTCCATAACGTACTGAATTTCATTCTTACTTTGTGAAGGTCCCTCCTCCCAATTTTCCCGCAGCATGCCCAGGATGCCACGCAGCTTACGCCCATATAATAATTCGAACGGGGAGAACCCCGTGGAGGCTTGGGGGACCTCTCGCACTGAGAACAGCAAGGGTTAGAGCCACTTATCCCAATTATGTGCGTCCTCACTTACGAATTTCTTAATAATATTTTTGAGGGTGCGGTTGAACCATTCCACTAAACCGTCCGTTTGTGGGTGATATACACTGGTGCGGATCGGCTTAATCCCCAATAACCCATACAGTTCGTGCAGTGTTCGTGACATAAACGTAGTGCCTTGATCAGTCAGAATCTCTTTCGGGATTCCAACTCGGGAGATGACGCGGAAGAGTGCCTCTGCAATACTGCATGCTGAGATATTGCGCAGAGGCACTGCTTCCGGGTATCACGTTGCATAGTCCACCAGAACTAATATAAAGGGGTACCCTCGTGCTGACTGAGCTAATGGCCCGACGAGATCCATCCCAATTCTCTCAAACGGGGTCTCGATTAATGGTAGAGGGCGCAAAGGCGCTTTTGGAATGGCTGCTGGATTTACTAACTGGCATTCGTGGCATGCTGTACACCACCTACGGACATCGCCGCGAATCCCAGGCCAATAGAATCGGGCCATTATTCGGGCTAGTGTTTTATCCTGCCCTAAGTGTCCAGCCATGGGATTAAAGTGAGCCACCTGGAATACCAATTCCCGGCGGCTCTTTGGAATCAAAAGCTGCGTGACTCGCTCTTTAGTTTGAGTGTCCTGCGTCACTCGGTATAATCTATCCTTCATAATCACGAAGTAAGGGAAGGACGGGGTGGCGTTCAGCGGGAGCGTTTGACCATTGATTACTCTCACTTGGTCAAATGCATGCCGCAGAGTCTTGTCTTGCGACTGCTCTAATGGGAAATCCGCGAGGGATTCCCCAATAGAGAGAGGAGGAGCCGGCGGCTCCTCACTCTGACACGGAGATGACGTAGACGGCTCTGTGACAGCTGCTCCCACTAAAGTGACACCGTGACCTCCCCCTGTCAAATGGCAGGATCCACTCTCTACTAGGCGCGTCATTAAACCCCGAAATCCTGGCCAATCAGTCCCCAAAATTAAAGAGTGGGTAAGGCGAGGATTAACCGCCGCCTTCACTATAAATTTTTCCCCTCTGAAAATAATGTGGACCGACACCAAAGGGTAGTGGTGAACATCCCCATGCACACACAACACCTTCACCCCTTGTGCTCCCCCCAATGCCTCGTTTTGAACCAGGCTTTGGCGAATTGAGGTCTGATTAAATTCTGTAAAGCTGCTTTGCGACAATGTTTATTGTTAAAAGCGCTGTACAAATAAACTTGATTTGATTTGATTTGATTACAACCAGAATCCACCAACGCCTGATATGTAGCCCCTTGGATACTCACCGGTATGTGATATGCTCCGGCCCGATCGAGGGCGGCCTCTGGCACGTCGGGGATCCGAACCACCGTGCCCACTTCCATTGCTGTGCACTGCTGTTGAAGGTGGCCCAGTTCCCCGCAGCGCCAGCAAACCGGCCCGGGCTTTCCCTCTGCACCGGTGATCTGGGGCTCACTCACCTGAGGTGGCGGAGAGACAGACACAGAAGGGAGAAACGGGAGGGCACCGCGGGTGCGGCGGGCCGGCTGGGGTGGTGCCGGCCCCCGCCTCCGTGGTGGGGGAATGGGGCGAGGACGGGACACAGGAGGAGGGGGAGAGAGAAGAGGAGAGAAGAGAAGATGTCATCTGCTGTCCTGCTGCCGGAACAGCCGCCAGATGATCCTCCGCCAGCTCGATTGCCTGATCCAGCGACGCTGGGCGGTGGCACTGGACCCACTCCGCGGTTCCTGCTGGTAAGCGGGCGATGAACTGTTCCAGTACCACCTGGTCGACGATTCCCTCGGCGTCGCGATCGTCGGCCCTCAGCCACCGCCAGCAGGCATCCCGGAACTGCTGGCCGAACGTGAACGGCCGGCCGACTTCCTCCAATTGCAGTGCGCGGAAGCGCTGGCGCTGTTGTTCCGGTGTGCGCCCCACGCGCTGGAGGACGGCCCGGCGGAGGTCCGCGTAGGCCAGCCGGCGGTCGGCGGGGAGCTGTAGCGTGGCCAGCTGTGCCTCTCCCGTGAGCAGGGGGAGGAGGCGCGCCCCGCGCTGCTCCATCGGCCACCCCGGGGCTTCGGCGACCTGTTCAAACAACGTGAGGAACGCCTCGGGGTCGTCCTGCGGGCCCATCTTGGTGACAGTGAGGGGAGACAGGCCCGCGGCCGGAGCGCTGGTGGGCCCTGCCGACGCGAGGAGATGCTGGAACACCTTGCGATCTTCCTGCTGGGCCAGCACCAGGGCTTCAAAGTGCTGCTCTTGTTCCTTTCGGAGTGTGACGAGCGCCTGGTGCTGGCTTTGCTGAGCCGTGGCGAGGGCGTGGACCAGGTCGGCGAACGGGGAGGATTCCATGGGGCTGCTGGGTTGGTGCTCCACTTTCCCGGGTTTCAGCATCACTGTAGGACTCCCTGTGTGTGGGTGGAGCACAGAGGACGGCATGATGGAGATCAGGTTTACAACTTGGCTTTATTGCCAGACTTTTCAGTCTAACAATAATCAATCATGCACAGACACACACACAACCGGCGTCTGGTTCAGGGATGAGCTCCCTCCGCTCTCGCTCTCCCTCCTCATATAGGGCGCGGTCACTGGGAAGACACACAAACACAGGTTAATTGCTCTCAGGTGTAGTGATTCTGCCACTTACCTTCCCTGACTCCGCCCTTCTGTCACAGACCGGCGCTTGACCACGCCCCCGCTGCCACAGATAGATATACAGAGATTTGCACTAGGGCTGTCGTAAGGGGTGGGCGAAATGAGCGGTCGCCCATGGCCTCGCGCTCTGATGGGCCTCGCGCCTGACCAATGAGATTGCAGATTTTGATTATCTATAGTTATTTAATGCGGTCCTTTGTAGGCTATAACATGTCTCTAAAATAAAATGACTGCATTTCATTTCAGTATGCATAAACATTGTTTCTTAGATTAAAAAATAAAGTAAATAAAAATATTCCTTAAATCTTGCTTCATGACGTCGTTATGTAGGCCTACACTTCTAGCAGGAAATTCAGCCGCCAGAACAGAGTGAAAATGTCGGCAGCAGCCCGTAAGCGTGACTGCTTTCGTAAATTTCAGTCAGGTGCTGAGGCACTGTTTACATTATTTCGAATCAGTGGATCATCAGATTAATGTTTTTAAAACGATTCGCGTACACACAAAATTTCTGTGCCCACAACAAAACCATTCCCCGTGCACACAGCAACGCCAATACATGAATACGCTAATCACATGACTAATTAGACGGCACATCACATGATACCAGTGCATATCGGGCATGCGCAAGTCACTCACCACTTGCAAGTGGAAGGATGTCGTTGTAAAAAATGAAGTATGCCAGTCTGTTATCGGCAGTACTGGTACTACAATGACACCTTTTTTACACCGTGTATGGCCTTCATGTTTATGCTAGAAGGATCTAACAGTGTTCGGTACACTCTTCACCTCGCAGAATGGCCGTTTTTTGCGATTACAACAAGACTATTTAGTGTTACGGTAACCAACACACTTCCTGTATTGCTCATTCACTTAATGACTTCCTCAACACACTTTCTGTATTGCTCATTCACATGACCAACATGGCATGACCAACACCAGCGAATTAGGAAGGTGGATGTCACAGTGACGTTGTCCAATGACGACGTCAGCTAGAGCTCAGCACTGCGTATCCTCGTTCCTCAATGTTTACACAGCACTGGATCAGATACGTACTGGGTTGAATACGTGGGCCCTGGCGGATTCAAACTGTTCCGCCTGTGGAGTCGTTTTCCGGCGTTTTAATGTGCATGGACAGTGCATCTGCAACGAAAACGATACGGATACGGTCTAATGTAAACACCACTTGAGAAACGAAAGAAACTAAAAAAGAAAGAGGAGTTCAACAAGACACTTCTTGGGTCTCTGGATCGGTTTGTGAGCCATTCTCGGGATGTGGCCAAGCAGCAGCAGACAGATGGGGAAAGTGACGGTGCTAAGGAGACACTATTCTTCTAACGCAGAGCAAGCTTTTGTAACAGACTATTTTTTAGTTGTCGTGGACCAGGCTCTCACTGCTCTAAGAACACGTTTTACGGAAATGCAGGGGTTTGGGGAAATGTTTGGGTTTCTTTTTGGTATCAAAAAGCTTTGCGACATGGAAGAGGGAGATCTGCACAGACAGTGCGCAAAACTGGGCGATGCTCTGAGCACACCTGAATCTCATGACATACATGCACTGGACCTTTTCCAGGAGTTGAAGGTACTTCAAGATATAATTCCAAAGGGAACAGATACTGCCCTCAAAACACTTCGTTTCCTTAAAGGAATCGAAGGAACATTCCCAAACTGCGAAATTGCACTCAGGCTCCTACTGACAATTCCAGTAACTGTGGCATCAGGGGAACGGAGCTTCTCAAAACTAAAACTTATTAAAAACTATTTGCGCACCTCAATGTCGCAGGACAGACTATGTGGGCTCGCTCTTCTGTCAATTGAAAATGACGTTGCCTGCAAGTTGGATTATAAGGATTTAATCACGGAGTTTGTGGCAAAGAAAGCGAGAAAGGTCGCTTTTTTCTAAGCTATATGGCGAGGCAATCTAATTAACTTTATTTGTGCAATTTTTCAAAAGTTTTATGCACATGTCAAAAGTTCAGTTTTAATGTCATTTATGCCCGATTTCGACAAGCAGCAATTCATACTTGTCTTTATGTAATGTTCACCTGTTGTTGTGATGGATAATAAATGGCTTATGGCCAACAATGTATGTGTCTGCTAATTGTTGTATATTACCTCCCCTCTTAAAGGCATATTATTATTATTATTATTATTATTATTATTATTATTATTAATGCTACTACTACTACTACTACTACTTAATTCCGACAGTACGTGTAAAATAGGTTATCCTGAAAAGGGCCTCGCATCTGTCAAGTTTGCTCAGGGCCCTGCCCTCCTCTTGCAACGGCGCTGATTTGCACCCTTCAAAATGTTTCAATTTTGGCTCATCTGTCCATGGAACAGTCTCAAACGTTTTGAGCATCAACCAGAACAATAGTCTCCAGAGTTCAATCAAAATGGTTCTGTGTTTTTTGTTGAGAGGTGAAAGAAATCTGGAGATGAGGAGAATGGTCAGACAGGTATGAGCTGACAGAAAGGCTACCATAATGCTTTAGAACCATGGAGAGCAGAAAAGCATCTCATAATGCACAACACATCAAACCTTGAGGCGGATGGGCTACAACAGCTAAAAACCACAATGGGTTCTGCATAAACTCTATAGACAACTGAAAATCTGAGATAAACAGTTCCAGCCTGACAAGATTCTGAAGCGTGTAGCAGATGACCTGTGGCCCTGTGAATTTCATTATTGTACACATGACATGTAAATAATGGACAATATCCCAAAATATACAACTCTAAAAATGTGAAATTTTACTTTGGTTTTGAATATATATTGTGTTTAATTCCATTAAGAAGACAGCTAAATGATTAGTAGTGTACTGTTTTCCTCCACATTAAGTTCGGTTGTGTGTATTGGGTCAACTTTCATTTGGTATGCATGGACCTTCGTACCCCAATCAGTACTATGGATGAAATTATGCAACAAGAAATTTGGAATAATCAGACACTGATTGCATCGGCACTCCCCAGCGAATCCCTTGGGGCAGATGCATGCATAATCCCCCAGTAGGTCAACACAGGTGGAATTATTAATGCAGAAACCAGAGTCAAGGTTATGTTTCTTTTTCCCCAGATATCAACATTGAAACTTGTGTTCCATTAACAAAAAAAAAAAAAAAAATCTTCCAAGCAGAAGAAAACAATTGTTTTATGGTACAGTTATGTAAAGTAATTTCAGAATTAGCTGTTATGATCTTTTGCTGGCTCTTGGTTATTAAATGTAAAGATTTAGTTTTAACTTATTCTTTAAAATATGATGGTATGTGAAGAAGTGTCACAATTTTATGCTCCCATAAATGTATCCCAGTGCTTGGTCATGCAACAAAATGACTATCATTAGCTCTGTCACGGGTGATGATAGCTACAGGAGTGCCGTGACTAATGCCAGGCTATCAGTGTCATTGGAGCAGGACAAATTTTCATCGTTTCTCAAGCTGACCAAGGAACCAATTTCCCAGTCTTGCCATGTCGTAAAATTTGACAATTATCATGACTTCATTAATAATGCATAACAGCCCTCGTCTGCAATCAAGCCTTAATCAGCATTATGTCTTGCAGGTAGAAGCATTGGTCGAGCCAAGAAATTATTGGCTAATGGCAAGGATTTATTTTCTCCTCTCAATTTAATGATGTAAATCACTTAAGGTAAATTACACTGTGGTCTGTGTATTGCAGTGAGTGTGGGTTAAGTAGCAGGACAGCTTTATCAGATGATATTAACAAATGCAGATCAGTAACATGCTTATATGCTAAGAATATTACTAATCTGTGTTATTAATATTTGTACATTAATAAAAATCCAGACTACCCAAAGTGGTTAAATAACAGGAAAAAAACTAATCTCTACTATCTCTACTTAATTGAGAATGCAGAATTTTATAATAAGTAATGGAAGGGTCTGTTAGTAATATGCAGTGTAATGTTTAAATCCCCCAAAAAATTTCAGCTACTTTCAGCTGCTTTAATTTGCATAGCTATATGTATCAGGGGCTCAAAAGGAAAGAGCAGACAGTTGGACATGACAATCATTTCACATCAGTGTTTATCTCACAGAGCAGGCCATCAAAGGCTGCAAACACTGAACTGGATCATTATCGGTGGCCCTTTTGTGATATGAATCCCACAGCCAATTAGGATTTGTATGACCTTGTTTTCTACACAAAATCAGCTTGACAGTGCAATTATTGGTTCAGAGAACTACGTGGGCACACGTGCCCTTTGCACACTGAATCATTTAATCATGTTTAATTAAGGACAGACCAGTTCTGCCTGCTCTCATCTTTGCCTATAGAAAGGTGACAAGTCGAGCCAAGGAGAGATAAAAGACAGAAAGGAGGAGACATGTACACAAACAAATATACACACAAACCTTTTTAGGCTAAGACTGATGTTCACTACCTGTCAGTCAGTCAGTCTAATGACTACAATAATATGATTTTTTTTTGACAAAATCAATAAAGTGTGTTCATAGTTATTTACAATGTGAATCCCTTGACCAGTAGCCACCCACACTGAAGCACTGGTGCTTCATCAGCTCTGCATTTGACCAGACAAATGGTACACTCAACCAAGGTCAGCACAAATAATCTCACACTGTCATCAATTGCTCTCACTTTATTAATTGACAAGAAAGGCTCGTGGCTGAGAACAGCCAATGCACATAAACCATGCACCAACAATAACACTGGACATTTTCAGTACTGTCTCAACAATAAAGTGAACACCAAAGCAAAAGCTGTGTGTTAAAGTCATTTTAAGGCACATTTAATGAGATGCATCAGAAAGGTTTATTTGTATAAATTAGTTAGAATTATTATGATAATGGTCATTAAAAGTACTAATTTAAGGATGATTTCTCATCTATTAGTCAGATTACTGACTCCAAATCACAAAGCAAACGATACTTTGTAGTTAATTTAAAATAATTTATATAATAATTCCCTGAGGTAGGATAATGAGGGACTGGGCACAGGCATGACAATTCAAGGTGCACTTTTATTTTTACTGCTCAGTTTTCAGTGGCAAACACACAGATTGGAGAACACAGCTCACTCGCTCGTTATTGGAAAGACACAGAGATGCACGTTAGTGGACAGCCAGTAATTAGATACAGGTGTAACTTGTTACATGTTACCTGCTGATTCAATCTAACTCCTCGCCATTTACAGCCAATGCTTGACCACACCCTCGCTGCCATGTGCCCCCACTGCCCGACTCAGGACAGGGAGCCGTCCGACCTGCAGCTGACCCCTCCCAGCAGGGGAGGAAATCTGCCACCATGATCTGCGCCCCTGGCCTGTGGACCACCTCAAATTTAAAGGGCTGAAGGGCCAGATACCCACAGGTGATCCACGTGTTGGAATCGTTCATGCAGTGGAGCCACTGGAGCGGTGCATGGTCAGAACAGAAGGTGAAAGGGCATCCTAGCAGGTAGTACTGGAGAATGAGGACCGTCCGCCTGATGACCAAACACTGACTCTCACATTAAGAGCTTGCAGCTGATGTACAGCACTGGGCGTTCCTCCCCTTCTACCACCTGGGATGAAACTGCCCCAGCAAGAAAAGTCAGGAGAATGCAACACCAAACTGCTTGAACTTGAGAAAAAGCCCGTTCACATGGTTCTGACCACTGGACCGGATCTGGTGCCCCCTTTTTAGTGAGGTCAGTCAGTGGGCTGGTGACATCCAAAAAATTAGGCATGAACTGCCAATAATAGCCAGCCAGCCCCAGGAACTGCCTCACCCACTTTTTGGTCTTAGATCTTGGGCAGGCCACAATTGATGCAGTCTTATCAATTTGGGGAGGCACCTACCCATGACCCAAGTGGAAGCCCAGATATCATACTTCCACCCGTCCAATTGCACACTTTTTCGAGTTTGCTGTGAGCCCTGCATGCCTCAGCAACATGAGGACAGCCCTTAGATGTTGTAAATGCTGCTGACAATCATGACTATCGATAGCAATGTCATCTAAATAGGCAGCGGCATATGCATTGTGAGGATGGAGGATTCGGTCCATGAGACACTGAAAACTCGCTGGGGCCCCAAACAACATGAAAGGAAGGGTGACAAATTGGTATAAACCAAACATAGTGGAAAAGGCCATTTTCTTGTGGGATAATGGAGTCAAGGGGATCTGCGAATATCCCTTTGTTAAATCCAGTGTTGAATAAAAGTGAGCCGTGCCTAACTGATCGAACAGTTCATCAATGCAAGGCATTGGATATGCATCAAATTTAGACACTGCATTAACTGTTCTATAGTCCACACAGAACTGGACTGACCCGTCAGTCTTGGGAACCAAGATCACCGGGTTGCTCTAGTTACTGTGCAACTCCTCAATTACTTCCATCTCAAGCATAGCCTTGAGTTCATCCCAAACCACATTTTCCTTGTGCTTGGGGAGCCGATACGGGCAGCTGCACACCACCATACCCTGGGAAGTCTCTATATGGTGCTCTATGAGGTCAGTGTGACCAGGGAGAGCCAAAAACACATTGCAGAATTCCTCCTGCAACCTGATAACCTGTGCTCTCTGGGACAGCAAGACATGGTCTCCACAGGGGACTGGGGTGAATTGGACCACAGCTTTTGGACTTGCCTCTGGTCCCAGCTTCACCCTCTTCAGAATGACCATCACCAGAGCCACAGGAACCTCCTTTCTCCATGGTTTCAGGAGACTGAGGTGGTAAATTTGACATACATCACCTCAATCTGTGCGCCTGACCTCATAGTTGACTTCCTCAATTCGCTGTGTGATCTCAAAGGGCCCTTACCACTTGCTAATTTTGAGCTTGATGTGGGCAGTAAAATGAGAACTTTGTCTCCTGGTGCAAATTCTCTTAGCCATGTCCCTCTGTTGTACAGGTGGGATTGATGTTCTTGCACCTGTAGTAAAATTCTCCTGGGTTATGTGACTCAGTGTGTGGAGTTTTGATCTCAGGTCAAGAACATACTCAATTTCATTTTTGCTTTGAGAAGGTCCCTCCTCCCAATTTGAGAAGGTACCTCTCAGACACCACGGGGCTTGTGCCCATGCAGCAATTCAAACAGGAAAAACCTGGTGGAGGCTTGGGGGACTTCGCTCACTGCAAACAACAGAGGGTCTAGCCACTTAACCCAGTTTCTTGCCACTTAACCCAATTTCTCCATGAATGAACTTACAAATTATGTTTTTAAGTGTTTGGTTAAATCATTTGACCAGCCCGTCTGTCTGCAGATGGTAAACACTGGCATGAATCGATTTAATTCCCAATAATTCCTGCAGTTCACGTAGTGTGCGTGATAAAGTAATGCCTTGATCAGTCAGGATTTCTTTCAGAATCTTGACTCAGGAGATAATGCAGAAGAGTGCCTCTGCAACACTACATGCAGAGATATTGCAAGGAGGCACTGCTTCTGGGTATCACATTGCTTAATCCACTAACACAAAGTGGTACTTCCAGGCAGATCAATCTAATGGCCTGATGAGATCCATGCCAACTCTTTTGAAGGGGATCTCAATTAATGGTAATGGGCACAATGGTGCTTTTGGCATGGCTGCTGGGCTTACCAGCTGGCATTTGCGACAAGCCACACACCACCTCCAGACATCAGCATGAATCCTTGGTCAGTAGAAACATGCCATGAGATGATTTAGTGTTTTATCCTGACCCAGGTGCCCCAGTCATAGGATTATGATGAGCCACATAGAATAAAAGTTCCCTATGGAGTGCAGGCAGTGTGGGACACCACCTGCACTCATATCCATGGCACAGTGTTTGGAGCGATGTTGCCCGGTAGTGTCGCGGTGGCTGTGTAGGCAGTGTGGGACATGCCTTTGTGCACCTTTTGGTGGAATTGTGGGCAGCTACACCACTGGAATTACATCCTGACCCTCTTTAGTAGACTTTTTTCCCCTGTTTTGTAATTGTAAAGCAATCTTGGGTGTGAGAAAGGTGCAATAAAAGTTCATAAAAAAAAAAAATAATAATAATAAATTATTATCACTATATTATTATTATTGCTCTTTAGGCCCAATAGCTGTGTCATCTCTTCTTTAGTCGGAGTGTCCTGCATCACTTGATATAGCCTATCCTTAATAATAGAAAAATACAGAAAGGAAAGTGCAACATTAGGCTGGAGGTGATAAACATTAATTACTCTCACTTGGTCAGAAGCATACCTCAGAGACTCATCATGCATCTGCTCCAGTGGGAAATCCCCTGAGGGATTTTCCAGAGAGACAGGAGGTGTGGGGCCCTCCCTACTCTCTGTGTCATCAGCCCCTCATGCCACGGGATTCCCCCATGGTGTGCTAATGCAGGACCCATCCACTATGAACTGTTTTATTAATGTTTTAAACCCTGGCCAATCTGTTCTCAGCATAAGTAGATGGGTGAGGCTCAGGCTAACCACTGCCCCACACTATGTATTTCACTCTGGAAATGAATAGTGATGGCATTAGCAGATATTTGTGAACATCTCCATGTATATGCCTCACCTTCACCAACTGTGCATTTCCCAGTATCTCACTTTGAATCAGGCTTTGATGCATGGATGTCTGATTACAACCAGAATCCACCAAAGCATGATGTGTACCCCCTTGAATACTCACAGAGACTCTGTACATTCCTGTTCGAAAGGGGGAAGCCCACAGCATGTCAGAAATGCAAATCAGAATCCTCACCCCTTTGCGGAAGTGCTGATTCCAGGAAATCCCAGCCTTTGTACTGTGCCAGCAGACCTGCCCAGCCTTTCTCCCAATTTTGGTGGGCATGGATGGGTTCACTTGTAGAGAGAGAGGGGGGTGAGTGGCAGCACAGACACAGAAGGAGAAAGGGGTGAGGAGACATGAGGACAGACATGAGTGCAGGGAGCAGGTATCGGGGGGAATTGGCCCTAGTCTCTGTGGGGCTGGGGTAGGGGAGGGAGGAAGAGAGGGAGAGAGAAAGAGAGAGAAAATAGCTGCAGGAGCACCTGTTCCTGGAAATGCCGTCAGATGGTCATGTGCCAGTCAGACTTCCTCCTCCAGCAATGCCATCTGGTGACACTGGATCCACATTGAGGTCTTGCTCGGCAGCTGGGTGATGAACTGCTCCAGCGTCATGTGATCTATGATGTTCTCCACATTGCACTCGCTTGCCAGCAGCCACCATCAGCAGGTGTCTCAGAGCTGCTGCATAAACGTAGGCATGGAACACCTGCCAGTGTTGTTCGAGGCCATGGCTGACCAGTTGCAGTATAGCCTGTTTCAGGTCCGGGTACTCCAGCATGCTGGTGGCTGGGAGCTGCCAAGCTGTGAACTGTGCTTCCCCCGACAGGAGTGGCACAGGAGTGAGCTGCCCACTGTGAGTTTGGCCATGAGCTCACCTTTGCGACATGCTCAAACAGCTTGAGGAAGGTTTCTGTGTCATCCTGCAGCCCCATCTTGATCAGCTGAACAGGAACACGGGCCACAAGAGTGGCCCGGTGGAGTACCCACTGACTTGACCAAGCTCCACACCACCTACCAGTCTTTCACCTGGGCCTCACACAGAGCCAGGAAATGCTGCCCCTGTTCATTGGACAGTGCAAGAAGCTCTTGGTGCTGGTGTTGGAGGATGATGGTGAGGGTCTGGAGGAGCTCCCGGACTGGTCTTCAATTTCCAGGTTTCAGCACCAATTCCCTGAGGTGAGGTTGGATAATGAGGGACTGGGAAGAAGCACGACAATTCAAGGTGCACTTTAATTTTTACTGCTCACTTTTCAGTGACTAACACACAGGTACATACTGTAAGCAGGTTGCAGAACATAGCTCACACTTTTGTTACTGGCTATGTGAAAGACACACAGAGACATATGTTAATAGACAGCCAGTAATTATACACAGGTGTAACTCGTCACATGTTACCTGCTGATTCAACCTGACTCCTCACCATTCATGGCTGACTCTCGAACACACCCTTGCCACGATTTCATAAACCCAAAAGCAGAAAAAAAGGAAAAAAAAAATCTGTGAAAGTCTTTCATTCATCGATCAGTAACGAAGTATTTAAACTAATCTACAGCAAGCACAAGTAGAAATCACAGAAGCCAATGAAGCAAAGAGAACATAGTCAGAGCTATATAAATAAGTTTAAACTTCAATACAAAAACTAGTTTAAAACAGTGCAAACAAACCATGCGAGAGGTCATTTACAAGTCCAAAGGCAATGTTCTCACTAGCTCACTGCACTGAGGACATGAACACACCAGAGTTCGATTCAAACAGACTACAGCCATCAAATGTGAAAACACCCATAAAATTAGAAATATATTAGGTTCACTTTGTCTAAAGGTTCTTTCAAAATGAGCTCACAAAACCATGCTTCAGTGTTTCCCTCTGGAGGCCCAGTGAAGACTTAGTAAGTTCCACCTGAGGTTACATTATTGATGAATTCCTACAAAACCATTCCACCATCTGAACTCCAACAGCTCTAAAGTTCATAAGTGACAATCTACACAGAAAGCCTGCAAGGTATTAGTGAAATGACTAATCCCATGTTCTCAGTGAAGAAGTCTTACAGGGAGTTCCATTTCATTCAGTTTGAATTTATAAAAAACAGATACAGTCCACTGTGTGGAGATACATGATGGATATTGTGCATAAGTGACTGATATGCAATAAATGCAGAGTGCATATAATGAAACCACAGGGAGGATAATAATTCTTGGAATAGCACTTCTTTTGTTTATTATTATTATTATTATTATTATTATTATTATTTAGTTTGAAGAGATTTGTGTACACAGGGTGGAATTTTAATTAGAGGTGTGTCTCATTCCTATGATTTAAGCACATTTTTCTTGCATAACTACATGCTCTCTTCATATTACATTTGACAGCAAAGAATGAAAAATCTATTTCCTTCTTCAGTTTGCATTGTCTAGCCCAGATTTCTTTTGGGTTATGTTTAAAGGTGGTGGTCTCAACACTACTGAAAAACCCTTTTGGATGCTTCTAGCCAAGAAAAATCTGTAGCCTTGGAGAAAACTATATGCAGGTAATTTGCATAATCTCAGTGGAGTGCACAGAAAATGGATTTAAGCTTAAACTGTGTAAAATAATCTGAATACAGTTCCCTCCACGATTATTGCCACCCCTTGTAAAGATGAGAAAAATGGTTAGGAAAAAAAATCCACTTTTTGGTGAAGTAGTTTCATCTAAAACTGAAAAAAAAAATCCACACTTTAAATTAAATTCATTGAGAGGAGAAACAAATCCCTCCTCAAGAAATAACTATTTTCAAAAAAAAAACACCAAAAGTACCATTATTATTGGCACTCCTGAAAATTATAGTGAACACTATGTAACTGAAGCATGTTTTCCATTTAAATTGTACATTTTTGAGTTGATCGACTTGTGTAGCAACTTTTAAGCTGTAATCCATGACTTCCTGATTATATGGGGTACAAATATGAGGTGACACAGAGGTCAAAATCCCTTAGTCATCCATCAACATGGGAAAGTTAAGGGAACACAAATCAAATGAGAGAAAAGTGCGTTGACCTTCATAAGTCAGTAAATGGTAATATGAAATAGCTACTCGTCTGAAAAGCACATGTGTACTGCTAGGGCAATAATAAACAAGTGGAACTGTTAAAAACTTGCCTGGAAGAGGACCCAAGTTTATTTTGTCCCCACATACATTGAGGAGGATGGTAAGAGGCATTTAAAAAAAAAATCCCCAAGCATAACTGTTGGTGAATTACAAGAGAAGGTAAAATCTTGGGGTTTCCAAGTCTCCAAAACCACCATCAGACGCCACCTCCATGCCAACAGATTATTTGAAAGGTATGCCAGAATAAAAAAGCCTTTTCTATCAGTTAACCACAAACATAGGCACCTGAGGTTTGCAAAACGCTACTACAACTGGACCATATTCTATGGTTCTATGTAAAAATGGAGCTTTTTGGCAATAAACACTCAAAGCCAGTTTGGCTTAAAAAGAAGGATGTGATAATGAAAAGAACCCTATCCCAAGTGCAACATATGTTGGAAGTTATGTGATATTTTGGGGCCATTTTTCCCCCAAAGGCTCTAGAAACCTTGTTGGGGTACATGGCATCAGGGACTCCATGAAATACCAGGCCATTTTAAATCTAAATCTGGCTGCCTCTGACAGGAAACTAAAATTGGCTTGTCATTGGATCTTCCAGCAGGACAATGATCCAAAGCATTTGTCTAAATTAACACAAAAATGGTTAGCTGACCCCAGTGGTTAAATTGACTTTTGTAAGGAGGGGAGCCCTTCTTCACTCACAGTGGTCAATATCTCTCAAAACATTTTTATTTATCACACCATCGGTTTAATACATATTTTATCAACTTATGGCCTACTTATTTATATCTCACATCAATGCACATATGAGTAATTTATTAAGCTTACATTTCACCATCAATCTACACTGTAATTTGTAAAACTTATTCACAATATACACCACCAATTCACATATTAGCAATAGTTATTTACATCTCATCAATCTACACTATTATTTGCATTACTTGTTTACATCTCATACCATCAATTCACATATTAACAATAGTTATGTACATCTCACACCATAAATCTACATCAATCAAATCAATTGTTTGCTAAACTTACTTACATGTCACATCATCAAACCACATATCAGCAATAGCCAGTCATTATAATTTACAGTGGTGCTTGAAAGTTTGTGAAAACTTTAGAATTTTCTATATTTCTGCATAAATATGACCTAAAACAATATCAGATTTTCACACAAGTCCTAAAAGTAGATAAACAGAACCCAGTTAAACAAATGAGACAAAAATATTATACTTGGTCATTTATGTATTGAGAAAAATGATTCAATATTGCATATCTGTGAGTGGCAAAAGTATGTGAACCTTTGCTTTCAGTATCTGGTGTGACCCCCTTATGCAGCAATAACTGCAACTAAACATTTACGGTAACTGTTGATCAGTCCTGTACACCAGCTTGGATGAATTTTAGCCCATTTCTCTGTACAGAACAGCTTCAACTCTGGGATGTTGGTGGGTTTCCTCACATGAACTGCTGGCTTCAGGTCCTTCCACAACATTTCGATTGGATTAAGGTCAGGACTTTAACTTGGCCATTCCAAAACATTAACTTCATTCTTCTTTAACCATTCTTTGGTAGAACGACTTGTGTGCTTAGGGTCGTTATCTTGCTGCATGACCCACCTTCTCTTGAGATTCAGTTCATGGACAGATGTCCTGACATTTTCCTTTAGAATTTGCTGGTATAATTCAGAATTCATTGTTCCATCAATGATGGCAAACCATCCTGGCCCAGATGCAGCAAAACAGGCCCAAACCATGATACTACCACCACCATGTTTCACAGATGGGATAAGGTTCTTATGCTGGAATGCAGTGTTTTCCTTTCTCCAAACATAACGCTTCTCATTTAAACCAAAAAGTTCTATTTTGGTCTCATCTGTCCACAAAACATTTTTCTAATAGACTTCTGGCTTGTCCACATGATCTTTAGCAAACTGCAGACGAGCAGCAATGTTACTTTTGGAGAGCGGTGGCTTTCTCCTTGCAACCCTGCCATGCACACCATTGTTGTTCAGTGTTCTCCTGATGGTGGACTCAGGAACATTAACATTAACCAATGTGAGAGAGGCCTTCAGTTGCTTACAAGTTACCCTGTGGTCCTTTGTGACCTTGCCGACTATTACATGCCTTGGTCTTGGAGTGATCTTTGTTGGTCAACCACTCCTGGAGAGGGTAACAATGGTCTTGAATTTCCTCCATTTGTACACAGTCTGTCTGACTGTGTATTGGTGGAGTCCAAACTCTTTAGAGATGGTTTTGTAACCTTTTCCAGCCTGATGAGCATCAACAATGCTTTTTCTGAGGTCCTCAGGAATCTCCTTTGTTCGTGCCATAATACACTTCCACAACCATGTGTTGTGAAGATCAGACTTTGATAGATCCCTGTTCTTTCAATAAAACAAGGTGCCCACTCACACCTGATTGTCATCCCATTGATTTGAAAACACGTGACTCTAATTTCATTTTCAAATTAACTGTTAATCCTAGAGGTTCACATACTTTTGCCACTCACAGATATGTAATATTGGATCATTTTCCTCAATAAATAAATGACCAAGTATAATATTTTTGTATCATTTGTTTAATTGGGTTCTCTTTATCTACTTTTACGACTTGTGTGAAAATCTGATGATGTTTTAGGTCATATTTATGCAAAAATATAGAAAACTCTAAAGGGTTCACAAACTTTCAAGCACCACTGTAATTTACAACTTTCCAAATAGAACTTAGATCAAGTTTCTCTTGCCTTTCCTGTCTCTGTCTACATGCTATATATGGTCTGCTGACCTCCGGGTCATAACCCACTTCTTAACATGTTTGGTTGGATTCCACATGTCTAGTGGTGGACCAGGTTTATAAACATCAAACAAGACAGATTATCAATTTTAAGCTGATTCCGAATAGGTGAAATAATAGTGTTTATAAGTGAAAATCCTCTCTTACATTCTGCTGTGCTTACAGCCAGTGTATCTGCAACTTGTTTAAATTTGATAAGTCCTACCCTGAGTGGCATTCTTCCATTGTCCTTAAAGTCCCTGAAATCTTGTTTCACCCTAGAGTAATTTATTTTCAGATGATTACATAGCTGCCTTAATTCCAGCTCTCCAAACAGCACGGGTACAGGAGTAGGCCAAGTTTCAGGTTTCAGGACATTTAGTTGTTCATAAAGTTCTATTTCCTCTGTGAGGAGAGAATAGCCTACTACACGGGACTGATGCTCACACACTCTCTCTCCCCCCGTCTCACCGTCACTCACTCGTGGTGCCTCTGCCACTTGTTCTGACGGCTTCTCCCACTCGCAAGTGAAATTTGCGAGTGGCAGATGGTGAGACGGGGGGAGCGATCAGTCCCGTGTAGTATTTTTGCAAACATATACCTTAACAGACAACCTCTATCTCTCTCATCATCAAATCATTTCATCTTTAAAATGATAGGTTCTTTAGCACGAATGAAAAAAAAATGACTTACGGGAAATTGTATATCACTCGCGGGCATGCAAGGGCCACTGTCTAAATACAGGAGACTCCCAGAGCGTCCGGGAGACTAGGGATGTCTGAATCATTTACAGTAATTTTGTTATTTAGTCTAGTCTTAGTACCCCACAGCAACCTCATAACTTTGGCCGACCAAAGCAGCATTGAATTGGGAGTGGAGCACACGAGCCAATGGAAAAATCCAGGCTGACAGTTCTCACTATCACGAGGGAGGTTTGCTAGCATTCCATGCGCAAAGACAGGTTAGCGGGCATCCATTAAATTAGCTAGCTCAATTTTCTGATATTTACCTAAAAACACAGAAAACAGCTACATGAAGACAAAATACACTACCGTTCAAAAGTTTGGGGTCACTTTGAAATTTCCTTATTTTTGAAAGAAAAGCACTGTTCTTTTCAATGAAGATCACTTTAAATTAATCAGAAATACACTCTATACATTCCTAATGTGGTAAATGACTATTCTAGCTGCAAATGTCTGGTTTTTGGTGCAATATCTACATAGGTGTATAGAGGCCCATTTCCAGCAACTATCACTCCAGTGTTCTAATGGTACAATGTGTTTGCTCATTGCCTCAGAAGGCTAATGGATGATTAGAAAACCCTTGTACAATCATGTTAGCACAGCTGAAAACAGTTTAGCTCAGAGAAGCTATAAAACTGACCTTCCTTTGAGCAGATTGAGTTTCTGGAGCATCACATTTGTGGGGTCGATTAAATGCTCAAAATGGCCAGAAAAATGTCTTGACTATATTTTCTATTCATTTTACAACTTATGGTGGTAAATAAAAGTGTGACTTTTCATGGAAAACACAAAATTGTCTGGGTGACCCCAAACTTTTGAACGGTAGTGTATGACAGAACTACAGACAAAAAGATCTGAACTTCAGCAAATGGAGGTGTTAATTTTTCGACTAGCATCCTGTCTGTCAGTGTTCGCTAATGTTACTGATGCCATCTGGTGCACCAGTATATTTTGCCTGAGAAAGTTTCTCAACTAAAGACAAAATAAACAAAAGAACCATGACTTACCTCTGTCCACTTTGCTAAGGCATCGTGTTTAGCAGATAGTTACAACTTCGTATGACATACTGTAAATCCTCATAAAATATAAAGTATGACGGAATGATGGAAAACAGTGGCGCCAATTTCTCAAGCTGAAGTCCATTAACGTTAACATTAAACGTATGATGATGCTGTGTGATGTCACGCATTCTCGCAGCATTTGTCTCTGTGACAGCCCAACCCCCAAAATATTTCTACTACAAATATGTTGCCTCAGTCATGCGACTTTAATGAAAGACACACTGCAGCTTGGGACTTGTCCTTGAAAAGGTTGCATGGGTTGATTTCATTTACATAAGAAATCACTGACATCTCTCATTTTGACACGTCATAGAATAAGTGAAACTAGAGTAATGAAATTGTGGTTATTGATATGGTGGCATGAATCACTATAAAATAATTTTGTTGTTAATATGTTTTCATTTGGTGAGGTGTTGTGAATATTATATAGCCGGCTGGGCTTTTCATCTTCCTTAAAGGTCATAGGCAAAGGTCGGAGGTGGAACGTACCGTAGAATATCAACTTTATTTTCTAGAAGAACGACCCAAAAAGCGAATTCAATCTTCTTGGTGTCTAATTTGCACCCTAAAATTGAATAAAACGGTTAATATATACTGGTTTGCGCAAGTTCCGAAGGTTTGTTTACATCTCTCTCACGCGTACTTTTACCGCCAGGGGACAGTCATCGTGATGTCATTCAAGGCAAACAGACTGGGAGCAGTTCTGCACTTACTTGCAAACCGAGCACATGTGTACGGACTTTGGTCGTGAGAGGTTGTGTAAAATGTCTGAAAGTGATAGTGATTTTGAAGTCAGAACTCTCCAAATTGAATATTGAGAGGTGAAACCATATATGTATGAACCTATGGCCGTTGCGAAGCCATAGTGGATATAGGTAATGATTACTTGACAGTGCGCCAGTAGGCCACATTAGCCTGCCATCCGCAGTATTTCCCGGTGTCAATATATCGGGCCTGACATCTCATCTCGTCTATCAATGATTTTTTTTTTCAACTACAGAGCATTTAAATGAAAAAGGTAAAAATGTTTACCTCCAATCTTCTCCTTTTTGCTTGAGTGTTGCTGGTCCATTTCTTCTTTGACTGCTTGATTTTGTGCTCGAATTTTTTCAGAACAGCGTCAGGTTTGAGCCTTCTCTGTCTGACACTGACACCTAAACTCTCCAACAGATAGGGATTCTTCAGAAGTGAATCATTGTCGAAGTGATCAGAGCATAGAGTGGCGTATTTACCCGGCTGCCAGCCCTCTGGCTTCACGTGCACAATCCACTCTCTCCGCCTCGTCTCCTCTTTCAGAAAAAGCCAACCCTCTCGCTCCACCTCTTCTCTTTCAGAAAAAAACAACCCACTCACTCCGCCTCTTTTCCTTTTTCAGAAAAAGCCAATCCACTCTCTCTGCCTCTTCTCCTCTCTCAGAAAAAGGTAAAAACTTCTTCCTGAACTGGTCCCGTTGTGACAGTTCACTGCACAACAATAAGGCATGTTTTTTTCTTTGGAAATGCCTGAATGCACGTCTGCACTCAAGCAAGTAATAATGTGTAGCAAGAGTTCTAGGTGGGTGGAGCACAGAAGCACAGCAGGCCAGAACTGAGTTCTCAAAAACTCTTTTATTTAGCTTTTCAGCTTTTATATTCACTCTCTCACACACGCATACACACAAGCGTCCAGGTTGGGGGAGATCTCCCTTTCTCTGCTCTCCCTCTCCTTTATAGGGCACGGTCACTGGGGAAGACACACAAACACAGGTTAATTCCCATCAGGTGTAGTGATTCTGCCACTTACCTTCCCTAACTCCACCCTCCATTCACAGACTGACACTTGACCACGTCCCCGCTGCCACATACCCCCACTGCCCGACTCAGGCCGGGGAGCCATCCGGCCTGAGGCCTACTCCCCCCCCCGATGGGAGAGAAAGTCTGCCACAACCATCTGTGCCCCCGGCCTGTGGACCACCTCGAGCTTAAATGGCTGGAGTGCCAGATACCAATGGGTGATCTGTGCGTTGGCATCCTTCATGTGGTGGAGCCATTGCAGGGGCATGTGGTCCGAACAGAGGGTGAAAGGGCGCCCCAGCAGGTAGTAGCGGAGGGTGAGGACCACCCACTTGATGGCGAGGCACTCCTTTTCTATTGTGCTGTAGCGGCCCTTGCGCACCGACAGCTTCTGGCTGATGTACAGCACTGGATGGTCCTCCACCTCCTGGGACAGAACAGCCCCCAGCCCGACGTGTCCGTCTGCAAAACAAAGGGGAGAGCGAAGTCAGGGGAGTGTAATAGTGGCCCCCCACACAGTGCAGCCTTCACCTCAGAGAAAGCCCACTGGCATTGCTCCGTCCACTGGACCGGATCTGGTGCCCCCTTTTTAGTGAGATCAGTCAGCTGGCTGGTGATGTCCGAATAATTAGGTATAAACCTATGATAGTAGCCAGCCAGCCCCAGGAACTGTCTCACCCCCTTTTTGGTCTTGGGCCTCGGGCAGGCCGCAATCGCTGCTGTCTTGTTGATTTGGGGATGCACCTGCCCATTGCCCAAGTGGAAGCCCAGATACTGTCCTTCCACCCGCCCAATTGCACACTTCTTCGGGTTGGCTGTGTAGGTATCATGCCGCCATTTTGTCTCTAAGAACTACAACTACCAGTCCTCTTCCGCGTGACCTATGTCACGCGTGGGCAGGATCATCTACGTCAGTCCGCCATGCGCGCATAAGTCCAGGCAGAAGCTCCATTTCTTTGTCTCTCGCGTCTGGTTTCCGAGGAGTCTAGATGCATAAAGAGATGCTCTCAAACCCGAAAACACTTCTTTCTTGCAAGATTCACCATCCAGCGCGTTCTGTGCCTAACCACTGGCCAAGGTAAAAGTCCAGAATAGCGCGATCTTTAAACTCAACCTGAGTTACAACCGGTTTATTCGTATTAGAAGTGACGTCACGACTGCAGCCCAGGCAGTTAAAAGTTAAGAAGCGATTGAATCCTTTTTAACTCAAAAGCGCTGTGCATCTTATTCTGATCAGAGACTTTTCCTCACGAACGCTGAAGTTCGGACCAAGAATCCTCTGCTTTCCACGGGAACCACCCAAGTGCTCCGCTGGACCAGAAAGTTCTCTACGCCTCCATCACGAGAGGCCCGAAACTACAACGGCGAATATTTCTTCATATCTTGCTAAAGGCAGGATTAAGTAAGATTTTGGCATTTGGGCATAATTAAGATAGTCTTAGGAATTTGCTTTTATTGAAATAGTGTGAATTTAAACCCAGGTTTATTGTTACATTGTTAAAACACGCAGCGTGTTGATTTATTTTGTTAATCTCTCAATTGTTTTTAATAGATAGGCTGTGCATGCTTTTCTTTACTACTAACATATTTAGTTGTCTTATTATACATCTTGACTGCATTAAGATTTCAGGGGATTCAGTACTGTTATAAGCTAGTGAAATTGGCCTATGGTTGATTTCTTTTAGCACACGTTAGCTACGGCTAATTCCTTTGTCTTTAGCAACACGTGCTCAGTAGGCCTCACCAGGCCTAACAAACACACTTTAGCTAGGCCATAGGGCCTTTCACAAGCACACTAGCAACACAAGGCTAATCTAGGCCTCCACCACATGTAGTTAGCTACACGAGGCTAAACACATGGTCAAGTCCTCCCCCCCCCACACACAAAAGCACATTAGCAACAGAGCTAATCCTTTGTTCTATTTAGATAACATTCCTTTGTTTTAGCTAGCAACAAGCTAGGCCATACACACACACACACACACACACACACACACACCATATCATATTTGTATATATTGATTATCCATTTTTATCTTTGTTATAATAAATCCATTTATTATCAAAGCTGTGTGTATTCATCTTGTTGGTGAACAATATCTGAAGTCCCCAATCTCTCAAAGAATTCAAAAAGGTGCATATAAGTTATGTAATATGGTAAGTGATCGTAATAATTTGGAAATATACCATAATCTAGCTGTTTGGTAATTTATCCAGGATTAATGGTATGATTCACTAAATGATTCATTGAACAATTCACTAAATGATTCATTGTATGATTCACTAAATGATTCACTGAACAATTCACTAAATGATTCACTGAATGATTCACTTCAAATGAGACTGATTCTATGGTATGATTCAATTCAAATGAGTCAAAGTAAACAATTCAATGGGATTGATTCATTTTAATTATTAACCTTCAAATTTAATGAGACTGATTTAATGAGATTGATCACTTAATTTCAATAATTAACTGATTGCACCCACAGCTGTGAGACCCGCTTGCTTCAGAGACCCAAGGATGGCCCTCAGGTGTTTTAGGTGCTGTAGGTGCTGTGGCCAGTCATTACTGTAAATAATGATGTCATCTAGGTATGCAGCCGTGTAGGTGGCATGGGGGCGGAGGACCCTATCCATAAGCCGCTGGAACGTAGCGGGCGCCCCAAACAGCCCAAAAGGAAGTATGATGAACTGGTGTAAACTGTTGTGTGATGAACTCATGTGGAAAAGGTCGTTTTCTCTTGGGATAGCAGAGTCAAGGGGATCTGCCAATATCCCTTTGTCAAATCCAGTGTCGAATAAACACGAGCCATGCCTAGTCGATCGAGCAACTCATCAATATGAGGCATTGGGTATGCATCGAATTTAGACACCGCGTTGACTTTTCTATAGTCCACACAGAACCAGACCGACCCGTTGGCCTTGGGCACCAAGACCACCGGGCTGCTCCAGTCTCTGTGGGACTCCTCGACAATGCTCATTTCGAGCATGGCCTCGAGTTCTTCCCGAACCACCTTTTTGTTGTGTTCAGGCAGTCTGTAAGGGCGGCTGCGTACTACTACTCCCGGGGGCATCTCAATGCGTCAATGTGGTGTTCTATGAGGTGGGTGCAGCTGGGCAGGGGCGAGAACACGTCAGAAAATTCTGTTTGCAACTGGGCGACCTCCGTGAGTTGGGTCCGGGAGAGGTGGGCTCCACAGGGGACCGGAGTGGTGGGCGATGTCAATTTTCCTTTTTGAACCTCCGGCCCCAGCTCTGCCTTCTCCGGAACCACCGACACCAACACCACGGGGACCTCCTTGCTCCAAAGTTTTAACAGATTGAGGTGGTAAATCCGTAACACCCCGCCCCTGTCCATTCACCTCACCTCATAGTTGACGTCCCCAACTCGCCGTGTGACCTCAAAGGGTCCTTGCCACCTGGCGATTAATTTGGAGCTTGACATGGGCAACAACACGAGTACTTTATCTCCCAGTGTGAACTCCCTAAGGCGCCTGCCCCTGTTGTACAGATGGACTTGACATTCTTGGGCCTGCCGCAAATTCTCCTGGGTTAAGTGCGTGAGGGTGTGGAGTTTGGCACGCAGGTTGATAATGTACTGAACTTCATTTTTACTTGTTGAAGGTCCCGCCTCCCAATTTTCATGCAGCACATCTAGAATGCCACGCGGCTTATGCCCGTATAATAATTCGAATGGGGAGAACTCCGTGGAGGCTTGTGGGACCTCTCACACTGCGAATAACAGGGGCTCGAGCCATTTATCCCAGTTTTGTGTGTCCTCGCTTACAAATTTTTTAATTATGTTTTTGAGAGTGCGATTGAACCGTTCGACTAAGCCATCTGTTTGTGGGTGATAAACGCTGGTGCGGATAGGCTTAATCCCAGTAACCCATACAGTTCGCGCAGTGTGCGTAGTGTGCATGACATAAACGTAGTGCCTTGATCAGTCAGAATCTCTTTGGGGATTCCAACTCGGGAGATGATGTGGAAGAGTGCTTCCGCAATACTGTGTGCTGAGATATTGCGAAGAGGCACTGCTTCCGGATATCGCGTTGCATAGTCCACTAGAACTAAAATAAAGCAATATCCTTGTGTTGACCAATCTAATGGCCCGACGAGATCCATCCTAATTCTTTTGAACGGGGTCTCGATTAATGGCAGAGGGCACAAAGGCGCTTTTGGAATGGCCGCGGGATTTACTAACTGGCATTCGCGGCACGCCGTACACCACCTACAGACATCGCCGCGAATCCCTGGCCAATAGAACTGGGCCATTATTCGGGCTAGTATCTTATCCTGCCCTAAGTGTCTGGCCATGGGATTAAAGTGAGCTGCCTGGAATACAAGTTCCCGGCGGCTCTTTGGGATCAAAAGCTGAGTTATCGTTTTTTTAGTCTGAGTGTCCTGCATCACTCGGTATAACCTATCCTTCACAATGGAGAAATAGGGGAAGGACAGTGTGGCGTTTGGCTGGAGCATTTGACCATCGATTACTCTCACTTGGTCAAATGCATGCCGCAGAGTCTCGTCTCGCAACTGCTCTAACGGGAAATTCGTGAGGGATTCCCTGAGAGAGGGAGGAGGAGCCTGCTGCTCCTCACTCTGACGCGGTGATGATGTAGACGGCTCTGTGACAGCTGCTCCCACCAATGCCACACCGGGACCTCCCCCCGCTAAACTATGGCAGGCCCCACTCTTCACTAAATGAGTCATTAATTCCCCAAATCCCGGCCAATCAGTCCCCAAAATTATCGAGTGGGTAAGGCAAGGATTAACCACCACTTGTACTCTAAATTTCTCCCCTCGAAATAGAATGTGGACCGATACTAAAGGGTAGTTCTGAACATCCCCATGCACACACAACACCTTCACCAATTGTGCTCTCCCCAGTGCCTCGTTTTGCACCAGGCTTTGGTGGATTGAGGTCTGATTACAGCCGGAGTCCACCAGAGCCTGATATATATCCCCTTGGATACTCACCGGTATGCAATACGCTCCGGCCCGATCGAGGGCGGTCTCTGGCGCGTCGGGGATCCGGACCACCACGCCCACCTCCATTGCCGAGCACTGATGCTGGAGGTGCCCCGGCTCCCTGCAGCGCCAGCATACCGGCCCAGGCTCTCCCTCTGCACCGGTGTTCTGGAGTTCACTCACCTGAGGGGGGGAAGACTCAGACACGGAAGTAGGAACAGCGGCGGGCTGGCTGGGATGGAGCCAGCCCCTGCCTCCACAGTGGGGGAACGGGGCGAGGATGAGGAACAGGGGGAGAGGGAAAGAGAGAAGAGAGGGGAGAAGAGGAGAAATGCCGTCCTGCCGTCGGAACAGCCACCATATGGTCCTCCGCCAGCTCAATGGCCCGATCCAGCAATGCCGGGCGATGGCACTGGACCCACTCCGTGGTTCCTCCTGGAATACGGGCGACGAATTGTTCCAGCACCACCAGGTTGATGATTCCCTCAGCGCTGCAGTTGTCGGCCCTCAGCCACCGCCGGCAGGCATCCCAGAGCTGCTGGCCAAACGCGAACAGCTGGCCGATCTTTTCCAAGCACAGCATGCGGAAGCGCTGCCGCTGCTGTTCCGGTGTGCACCCCAGACGTTGGAGGATGGCCCTGCGGAGGTCGGCATAGACCAGGCGGCTATCGGCAGGGAGCTGTAGTGCGGCCAGCTGCGCCTCGCCCGTTAGCAGGGGGAGGAGGCGTGCCACGCGCTGCTCCACCGGCCAACCCCATGCCTCTGCTGCCTGCTCAAAAAGAGCAAGGAAGGCTTCAGGGTCGTCCTGTGGACCCATCTTCGTTAGGGTGAGGTGGGGAGGGTCCACGCTGGTGGTGATGGTGGACCCCGCCGACGCGAGCAGGTGCCGGAACGCCTGGCGATCTTCCTGCTGTGCCAGCACCAGGGCTTCAAACCATTGTTCTTGCTCCTTCCGGAGGGTGACCAACACCTGGTGCTGACTCTGTTGGGCCATGGTGAGGGCATGGACCAGGTCCTTGAAGGGGGAGGACTCCATGGAGCTGTTCTCTTCCGTACTCCGAGTCCCAGGTTTCGGCACCACTGTAGCAAGCGTTCTAGGTGGGTGGAGCACCGAAGCATGGCAGGCCAGAACTGAGTTCTCAAAAACTCTTTTATTTAGCTTTTCAGCTTTTATATTCACTCTCACACACACACATGCACACAAGCGTCCAGGTTGGGGGAGAGCGTCCTTCCTTTGCTCTCCCTCTCCTTTATAGGGCACGGTCACTGGGGAAGACACACAAACACAGGTTAATTCCCATCAGGTGTAGTGATTCTGCCACTTACCTTCCCTAACTCTGCCCTCCATTCACAGACTGACACTTGACCACGCCCCTGCTGCCACACAATGCAAGTAAACGGAAGTGGACTCAACTCAAGCAGTTTGTTTGTCTTAAATGACATCATGCGCCGAGTGGTCACAAAAATCGCCGAACAGAAATTCGCCGCGATCCATGCTAACTTATTTTAATTATTACTTATTAACAATACTTCTTAGGACCAGAAGAAAATTACAGGTTTTTATAACATATAAAGTTTCAAATGTGCATAAATTGAAAACCATTGCCTATGATCTTTAATCCCCCAATCATATTAAACAGTGTCTAAAAGGCACTTTCACATATGCATTTAGCCTGGATGAGTCAAATCCTATTGTGTTTCACCCCTTGGTGTGGTTCATTACAGTAGATGTGAAACCAGTGACACTTAACACAACCCAAAACTCAAATGAAAAATAAGGTGTTTCAGTGTTCTTTCAAACAAACCCTGAGCATAACTGATGTAACACACTCTCATCGCAGTTGCAGGAGGTGAACATGGTATTTTGAGATGATTTTATCTGCAAGATAAATAAAAAAAATACATTTTTATAAGGAATGTAAACTTTCAACTCCAAGTTTGGATTCAGTTGTAGAAGAGCTACCAGCTGTCTAGCAAACTGTATTAGACTAAGCAGTGAGGTAACAGACTACAACTCTGTGCCACCTAAATTTATCCTAAAAAATATTTTTTCCCAATAAAAATATTCCTTCATGAAAAGCATAAACATGCTTTCAGAAGTGTTTTTTTTTATTTATTAAAATTAAAATGTATACCAAAGTACTCAGTTGAAGGCCCTTGTCAGTGATTACAGCCTTATGTCACCTTTGGTGTGAGCTATAAGCTTAGTAAACATGGATTTGAGGATCTTCTCCTATTCCTCTCTGCAGATCCTTTCAAGCTCTGTCAGATAGAAAGGAGAGCATTGCTGTAGTAATAATTCCAGGTTTCTACTGACAACTTCAATCAGGTTCATGTCCTGGCTCTGGTTGAATCATTGAAGGGCATTCACAGACTTGTCCCAAAGCCACCCCTGTGTTCTCTTTGCAGTGTTTAGTTGGGTCACTGTTGTATTTGAAGGTGAAGCTTTGCTCAAAGCTGTAGTCCTGAGCAGGGTCCCCCCCAAGAATGTAGTGTGATATGTTGATCTTATTCTCAAACCTGACAAGCCTCCCAGTACCTGCTGCTTTAAAAATTAGCTCTGCTAATATGCTTCCACCACCATGTTTTAACAAAGAGATATAGTCAGGTGATGATAGACCAAATAGTTCAAACCTGGTTTCATTAAACAATAGGTTTTTTTTTTTTTAATAGTGCACTTTGTCAAATTCTAAGTGAGTAGTCATAAGCTCCTTATTGAGGAGGGACTTTCATTCTGATTGTTGTAACACAGAGATGGTAGTTCTTCTGGCAGGTACAGTTTGTTCAGTTTGGCTCAATGGACAGCTCTAAGAAGGGTCCTCTGTTTCTGAGCTTTTTCTATCTCAGAATGATCAAGGCTATGGGGTCCATTCCCCAGAGCTGTGCCTTGACATAATCCTGGTTCTTGGTATTTTCTTTAACCTCATGGCTTCATTTTTGCTCAACTATGAAGCTTTATCTAGACAGAGGTATGCTTTTTTGAAATCATGTCAATCACTTTTATTTACCAGAGGTTAATTTTATTCAAACTGTAGAAACATCAAGAATAATTAATGGAAACACCTGAACTCAGCTTCAAGGGTCTAAATATGTTTTTTTCCCCATTTGTTTGTTTTAAACTTTATTTTTAATAAAGTTACAACAGTGTGTGAAAACCTGTTCATGTTTTGCAGATTGATAAGAAAAGAGTAATCAATTTGAGTTACGTTGTACTCAAATGTAGAAAAGCTGTACTTTCTGAATGCACTGAAAATATGATTATACTGTTAGTGTCGTAGTATTTGTTACTTCCTTGTTGTAGATTGTAGAAGTTGGAAACTTTCTTGAAAACAGCAGCACAGAACATTTCATGTCCCTGTTCAGCTGGGCTTCTTTGACAATACAATACTCATTGTTGTGGAATTGTTTATAGTCAATGGAAATGAAATCGCTCCTCATTCTTTGGAGTGCTCAATAAAATAACCAGCCTATTCTTTTCATTTCTCCCGTACGGTATAGACACAAATCGGAATTCCTGTAGCACTACACAGATATTATAGCTCATAAGAACAGATGATTTTGGTCAAATCTGGGGGCAATTTAGCATAGCCAATCCAAACTACTACATGGATGTTTTTGAGAGATGGGAGGAAATTGGAGCATGCAAAGGAGTTCAGGATCGAACTGGGGACCCTGGAGCTGTGAGGCGGCAATGCTGCACTATCCTGACTGATTGTCATGATGGTAAGTTATTAAAGTGGCTGAAAATTTTCAAGCTGACTGCTTTTACCCCTATGTTTGTTAAATGGGTTAAATATTTACCACTGGTTTGTTAAATTGCATTTGTTAAATATTAGTAACACACATGCCTCACAAAAAAATGCTTGGATGAGCTAGATAATTAAAAAATAAAAGGACCTCTTCAAGTGTATAGGAAACAATGCCAAAAGTGTCGTGTGTTTAAAAAAAAATCCGAAGTAAATTGCTCAAAAATTCAACCAAAATTCCACTTCCAATGTAAAGTCTAATTTTAGAGCCAATATGGCTACCTCTCATTGTATATGGATATACGTTCTTTAAGTAACTTCTTTGACAAATTATTCTAAGACTTATTAGCCAGGCCATAAAATGTTTCCAGAATTAGATGCTGTTTTGGCTGCTTTATGTTTTATTTGGTAAAGCCATCTTTTTGACTTCTGAGATTTATGAAGAAATCGATTCCTTCTCTCATGCTCTTTGTGCTGCCCGGTATGTTAATAGGCTCATCTGTACCTCAGAGGCTCAGTGTGGATGATCTGATCCATATCACATTTGTCTGGCCAAGCAGACTAACTAACCATGAGCCACTGATGGATGAGTGCATGGATGATCTTTGTTATAAATAAAACAGCCACCCATGGTAAGTAATAATTCACTCAATGTCTGCAGCACAAAGCCAACCAAAGCATGTTGCTTGACAGTTAAAGAAATTAGAACATTCTATCCATGGATTGTCAAGTGTTAAAAATAAAGAAGATTGGACACTGTTGTCAAACAAATGCAAACACATTCATGACCTCACAACCCTCATTACACACATCCAAGCCATTTTACTGCCACTATCCTACTTGTAGCTGAACACATAAAGACTACATTACATACATTAAAAAAATATTCACCTGAGAAATATAAATCATAATGATTTATAAACTGCCTATATGCTGATTTAAATCTTCTTTAGTGGAACTCACCAACAGACAGCATGTGCTTCAGTCAAATCACGGGAGCAGTATTTAATAACCAATTGCTCATGCAATTCACTGGGAAGTTAATGTTGCATGAAGGAATGTCATACTTACTGTGCAGCCTTATCCAAATGGGACTCACTGACCCGACCTAAGGCAGGGAGTTACTTTCATTACCCGAAAACACCGGAGTACTACACATACCCATGGCTACAACACAACATTCATGCCTGAGTCTCAATGAACACCTTAACACTAGCCTTAAAAAAAATAAATCATAATACACAATTAAGCTGGCACAAGCAATTGTTTCTACTGGCAAATGCAACCACTCTACAGTTTGTAACAGTACAACAAAACTCAACCACTGCTACATACAGGATATGGTTCATAAGGAGATAAATAAATAGAGGACATTACTTTGCATTTAATCTAAAGGTGTTCTCCAGCAGCTATACATAAACTGTTAAACTCTTCTTCTTCTTCAGGTAATAAAGCAAGATGTAATACACATTATGGCACATTTTTTTATTGTGCTTATATGGAAAGCATAACTGCATGCAACACATAAAAGAGGCGCAAGCATATTTTTTCTTATTGTTTTCTCACAAAAAAAAGCAAAGCAGATTAATTACTGTGGAGTTGTGATGTAGGGATAATGATAGAGATGGAGTTGTGTAATGATACGTTGTGACACGATGCGTTGCAATGCAAAAATTTCCTGACCATGAGAATGTGAAATTCACATCATGGAAAGCAGCACGGTTTTAACTATGCACCTAATGTCATTTCCCTGTTTGAACACCAGAGATGCCAATCTGTGCAACCTATAAACCTGTAGAGATAGCACACTGGGCCCAATTACTCCAGATCACAATGACTGACACGCATTTACATTATATAGCTACACAACCACATTATAACAGTTAAAAGATCTCTTCTATAGCTTTGACACCAAGCCTTTACATTATACAGCTACACAACCACGTTATAACAGTTAAAAGATCTCTTCTATAGCTTTGACACCAAGTCTTGCACCACTGTAATCTACAGTACCTGTTTAGTTAGTTTTATATAGACAAAAATACACATTGTTTTGCACTGTTATTGTTAATTCTTAATCTATTCCGGTCATTTTTTTCTTTATTCAAATTTTGTTCAAAATATTCTATGACTCAAACTAAATCAAATTGTGAAGCTAGTATCATGAATCAAATCAAACTGTGATTGAAAAGATTATTGGCAAATAATAAATATATTATTAAGAGAGATCAGAGTAGGTTTCCCGATAACGTTGCCATTTAGGGCTAAAGAGTTAGTTGAGAGACGCTCTGAAGCAACGAATGTCTCTATACATGGTTCTCCCAAACTCACTTGTCGGGAGTCTGAAGAGCAACATTACGAAGAACATCTTTGCAGTGCGAATCCCCGATATAGGTATTAGTAGTTGCTAAATCCAGTTGATGAGGTCACATGGTCTTTGTTTTTCACCAAAAAACAATAAAATATAAAGTGCTTAAAATATGTCAGAATATTGTATCGTCAATAAGCATTACATATATAATGTGGTAATTAATAATTGAAACTATTTTACATTTTTGGCCAATATTTTTTATTCCAAGCATTTTTTAAATTAAATGAATAAATGTTCACATGAAAGAATGAGCAAATAATAAACTAAAATGTGTTCAATGTACCCGCTCATTTCACTGTTACCCAAAGATGCAGTCAGGATTATTTCAACTCTTATCCACAATGCCAAGTTAGCAATGTTCTTCCTTTTATGTTCGCATGCAGAGAGAGAGAGAGAGAGAGAGAGAGAGATTTTGATCTGTCTCTACCTAAGGTTGAATTTACCTCATATTATTTATATACTGTATATATATATATATATATATATATATATATATATATATATATATAGTGAGAGAGAGAGAGAGAGAGAGAGATGTATATACACACCTGCTTAGGTAGAGACAGATCAAAACCTCTCTCTCTCACGCACACACAATGTTACAGGTGTCGAAATGTGTCTCATTTATGACACTAAATTAGGTAATCACTCACCGAATAGAGTTAAATTTGATTAAAATGTACCAATATGAATGTGATATTATGATATCCATATGTAATTTCATAACATATCGGAATATATTCATAATGTTTTGCGTATATTTATTTAATAATTAACTCAATGTACTTGTAATGTACAAGAAAAATAATTTAACACTGGCAGCAGATTCAACACCAGTTTCCGCCCATTGACTGTGAGAGTCCCTCGGAGGCACATGCGAATTCATGTATTCGGCTGCAAGGAGATGCTCTTTGTTGTGAAAGAGTGGTCCGGGTCCCTCATAAATTCAGTCCAAACTAAAGGACTACTTGGGCTACGATGTTGTTCAGGAAAACCACGTTAGCCTGGCAATGTATCTTAGGAGGTAATTAAAGACACTCTTGGCCTTAAGAGGCTTTTGGGAAACCCACCCCAAATAAAATTTTCTAAATTAGTTTAAAAAAGACTATGTATTAGGGCCAAAATATTAAGGCCATTGTAGGTTAAGGGAAAAAAAAACATATATTATGAGAAAAAAAGTAATAAAGTCATAAATTTGTGAGAAAAAATATCTGAGATTAAAAATTCAGAAATTCTGAGATTAAATGTCACAAATTTTCCAGAAAAAGAAAAATAGTGTTTTTGTCAACCAGATCACGACACTTGGAAGTTTGGATCAGTGTCATCACACCACCGATACCATGGGTGATATGAGAGCTCTAGGAAATGTATTCTTTCCTCCTCAATCATGCAATATAAAACAATAAAACACTAAGAAATTTTCAACTGCATTTCCCAGGATGCATTACGGCTGTATTGCTGGGAAGCACGTGATCGCTGTGCCTCCTGAATTCAATGGGAGATGAATGTATAAACTGAACAGGTTTACCGGTGTCTTTTTTTTTTTTTTTTACTCTTAGCTGTTTATAAATGTTCAATTTTTGTGGAAGAGCAGTTTCCCCATTACTTTCAGTGCATGGATTCTTCTCATCTGCCCAAATCTATGTTACTTTGAAATGGCTGAGCTGAGAGTTATAGGAAATATAGTCTTTCCTCCTCAATCATGCAAGAAAAGAATTAAGTGCGAAGAGATTTTCTCCTACATTTCCCAGAATGCACTGCAGTCAGGAAGGAGGGACACATGAGAGGTTATTTCCTCATGAATTTATGACTTTATAATCTCTGAGAATATCCAAGATTAAAGTTAATTTAATCTTGGAAATTCTAAGTCCCCCCCCAGGTCAGAAAATTACCCTCCACTTCAGCTCATTTATTATTATTATTATTATTATTATTATTATTATTATTATTATTATTATTTAACACCACTGTAAATACCAGAACTTTTTTTAAAAGAAAATTTTAAGCTTCTTTGAAAGTTTCACATTAAGACTACCTGTGTGCATTGGGACTGAGATCCTGCAGAATGTTAAAAAAAAAAAAACAACATAAGGAGCTTTATTCACTGCTTCAATGGCACCAAGTACAGTGAAGGCCACTGTTGCCATGTTTTAGCAAAATTAAACACACACACACCCCACCACCTCCACCCAAAAATAAATAAATAAATAAATAAATATTATTATTATTATTAATCTTGAAGCTAGCCAGTGAAATGCTGCATACAGTCACCATTTTGACTCATAGCAGCACTGTGGCCCAGCTTCATAGGTGATTCTGAGAGTGTGCCCAGAGACCTTTTCTGATCTTTTTTGGAATGCAACATACCCAAAACTGAAGTAAATATGTTAAAAGAGATTGTTATTGTCAGTTATGGGGCACCTATTATTGGTTATAGACCACACCCACTTCAAATGTGAATACAGATATGAATGTCTGAAGCACAAAAAATATATATATAGATACAGCTAGTATCTGTATTAAAACATATCAAATATGTTTTCTTACATTTTATCCACACCAGAAATTGGAACATATCACCACACTTGCAAAGTTATATTGGCTCTCTGTTTGCTTCAGTATACTATATAAAATACTTTTGTGGTCCCCCCACTTATGTATTTAGCCCCCTTCTTCCATTCTCTTAGATCATCTAACACTTACCTGCTGGCTGTCCCTTCAACGAGACTCAACACCATAGAAAACAGGGCTTTTAGTGCTGCTACCCCCAAATTCTGGAACTCTCCCTCTACAGGGCTCAACATTAAGGACTGCCTGATTGCCTGGGGCAAGGGAAACATGCATTTGGGCAAGTGGGATATATCCCCGACATGCCCGACTGGGCAAGTTGGAATGAGCATATATTTCGAACTAGCAC